>NC_059278.1:1367143-1382143 GCF_017591435.1 Portunus trituberculatus
TTCTACAACTATTTTTAAGACCCCCCTTTGCTACGACCCATCTCCCGTTTTCCTTAATGCTGCAGCGTGACTGAATCTCGGTTTCTGTGAAGGCAGCGGCGTGGACTGCTTTGTTTTATGTGTTTGGTGCAGCGAGCGGCGGAGTGCAAGGATTTTAGTGTTATGGCGAGGTACATCTCTGGAGGTGCTGCTGGGGTACTCCTGGGGTGCTCCTGGGGTCCTTTGGCTTCCTGGGGCTTCCTGGGGGCGGTGGGAATAATGTTATTATATCTTATCTTTATTTATTTATTTTTTTTAATGTTGAGATTTTAGTTTGATTTTTTTTTTTTTTTTTTTTACATAAGGGGTTGTGTTTAGTTGCTTGATCGTTTTGTTGTTGTTGTTGTTGTTGTTGTTGTTGTGGTTGGTGGTGGTGATGGTGGTGGTGGTGGTGGTGTTGTTGGTGGTGGTGATGGTGTTGTTGTTGTTGTTGTTGTTGTTGGTGGTGGTGGTGGTGGTCTATTGTAGTTGCTGTGGTTGTTGCTGCTGTTGTAGTTGTTGTTGTTGGTGGTGGTGGTGGCTGTGATGTTGTTGTTGTTGTTGTTGTTGTTGTTGTAGTTGTTGCTGTGTTATCATTATCATTTTTATCATCTTTTTCTTCTTCTCTTATCTTCTTCTTTACTTGTGTTCATATCGTTCATCTTCTTGTTCTTCATCTTAATCTTCCTATTCTACTTCTACTTCTACTATTCTATTTGATGAAAACCGAGAGAGAGAGAGAGAGAGAGAGAGAGAGAGAGAGAGAGAGAGAGAGAGAGAGAGAGAGAGCCACCTGGGAAGGACTTATGAAATAGGGTGGAAGATTACCTGTCAATATAAAAGCTAACCACATATGTATGGATAGATAGACAGATAGATAGGTAGAGAAAGACAGACAGACAGACAAATAGATACACAGACAGGTACATAAGCAAGGAGACAGGCAGACAGACATATAGATAAACAGATAGATAGATAGACTGACAGATAGACATGATTAAATACATTACTGGATAGACAGAGAGGTAGTTGATAGGCAAGTAGATAAAGAAATAGATAAATGTGATAGACAGATAGACAGCAGTAGATCGGTAGAACAAGAGACAGAGAGACAATAAGACTGGTAGAAGGAAAACTGATAGACAGGAATAGATACAGGATAGACAGAAGGCAAATAGGGCATGGATAGGTGTTAGTGGATACGTAGATACATTTACACAGATTGATTCATAGACGTAAATAGATGCAGATATAGACGTTTTAACTGATAGATAAATACTTCGAGAGAGAGAGAGAGAGAGAGAGAGAGAGAGAGAGAGAGAGAGAGAGAGAGAGAGAGAGAGAGAGAGAGAGAGAGAGAGAGAGAGAGAGAGAGAGAGAGAGAGAGAGAGAGAGAGAGAGAGAGAGAGAGATGGCTAGATAGATAAATAGACTAATGATAAATTTGATGTATGAATAGATAAATGCTTAAGTAAATGGTGTTTTTTTTTTTTTTTTTTTACTTGTGATTGTTGCTTGCCTTACGAAATATGTTGACATTTTATATAATAATTTTTTTTTCTTTTTTTTATCCTTTTTTCCATATTATTTTTATCCCATTTTTATATATTTTTTTGTATTCCTTTCTCATTTTTTATTTCCTTTTTTTACCTCACGATATTATTTCCCTTTTTTTTTCCAAACTTGTCTATTCAACTTATTAATTTTTCCATTGTAGCGGTTGTGTGTTTTGTTGTTGTTGTTAATTTGGGTGGTGGTGGTGGTGGTGGTGGTGGTGGTGGTGGTGGTCGTTGTGTTATTTGTTGATGAATACAGATAATTATTGATACATAGATAGATAGATAGGTAGATAGATAAGTAGGTGCATTGAAGTCTAGGTTGTGGAATTTAGTAGGGAGTAAAGGGTATCCAACGCTCAATAGGGCAAGAATGATTTAGTGATGGACGAAGAAATGTCACTCTCTCTCTCTCTCTCTCTCTCTCTCTTAGCATCTCGGCTCGTATTGACTGCGGTGCTGCTTATAGTAGTAGTAGTAGTAGTAGTAGTAGTAGTGGTTGTTGCTTTTGTTGTTGTTGTTGTTTTGATTTGTCTTCTTCATCTTTTCTTTCTTTCTTTCATTCTCTCTTTCTTCTTCTTCTTTCGTTCTTTCTTTCTTTCTTTCTTTCTTTCTTTCTTTCTTTTGATATATCCTGAGAAAAAGGGACCAGTGAGGTACCAGATTTACTACTACTACTACTACTACTACTACTACTACTACTACTACTACTACTACTACTTAGATGCAATACACAATGGATTCCAGAAGCGAGCTGCAGCCGGGAAGTGATGCAGTACGATAGTTTTGGATGGTCGGAGGATTTTCGCTGCCTGACGTAAAACTAATGGCACAAATATTTCAGAATGATCCTGGAAGCGAGGAGGAGGAGGAGGAGGAGGAGGAGGAGGAGGAGGTGCGAGAGAGGAAAAAGATGGAGGTGGGAAGGATTAAATTAGGATGAGGCTGTGGAAGAGGAGGAGGAGGAGTAGGAGGAGGAGGAGGAGTAGGAAGAGGAGGAGGAGGAAGTGGAGGAGGAGGAGGAGGAGGAGGAGCAGGAGGGAGGAATGAAGTAATTAGAGAGAGGAAGATAATTACGCCTCAAGATGGTAAATAAGAGAGAGAGAGAGAGAGAGAGAGAGAGAGAGAGAGAGAGAGAGAGAGAGAGAGAGAGAGAGAGAGAGAGAGCACAATCATTTTACAAACTTCATCACAGGAATAATGAATGGATATAACACTCAAATGTACTCGAGTCACGAACACCACCACCACTACACCACTGTCACCACCACCATCACCACCACCACCACCACCACCGTGACTCACCACCTGCGCTTCTCCCCCACAGATGGCGCTGAGGGGTAGGAGGTGGCGTCTGGCAAGGAAATGAAGACAATTTCCTAAAAGTTTTACCTGTTGCGCGCCCTCCCACGCCCACTGCGGACCGTCGAGGGCGTGATACTTACTTTCGGGCAGCGTGGGCGTGTGAGAGAGCCACCATGAGTCGCAGGCGGCACAGAACACTCAGCTTCTCAATGCCGCACACGCAGATTGAGCGGCAGATTGACACCTTCCTGGAGACTTTCAAGAGACGAAGTGCCGCGGCCATGGAGCGAGCACAGAGTCTCCAGGGGGGCGCAGGGGGTCTTCTCTCCCCTTACATATACGACACACCTACTCCGGATGGCTCCCCCGCCCACAGGATGCCCCGCTCCCCGCGCCTCGGTACCAAAGTCAAGTTTCATATCCCTGGGAGGCGGTCGCGGTGGGGTGTTTACTGCGGGCGGCCTGGAATGGGTGCGGGCGTTCCCAGAAGTCGCTCCGGCGTGAGTATGGCCTCCTCCGAGACAGACTCCGGTAGTGATTCCATGGAGGGCGTGACTCGCTCCCTCCCTCACTCCCTGCACGCGTGGGCCTCCTCCGACAGCATTCCAGGTGAGTTTGCCCTTAAAATACCCTCGTTTTCTGTGGTGATGTGGCGAGCTCCATAGAAAACTGGATTGGCTTGTGTATTTCCTTTGTCTTTCTTCATTCTGCCTTTTTCACTTACTGTCGTGTATAAAAAGTCTATATTTTAATTTTTACCATGAGTTTTGGATAGAATTAAACGATTTTTATTTACATTAGGAAGAGTCCATGGAGGTGAGAGGATTAATAGCTAGAGTCTTCACTATTTTAATCCCCTCATGATTATCTGAAGCTGTATAAAATCCCTCAACAATAACCACAATGAATATCAAAACGTGTCATGGTACTGAAGGGGTTAATTCCACGTCTGAACAGTACAATGGGCAGTGAACTCGATACAATCATTGACTTTTCTGTCATAACATCGAGAAGTACTTTTTGCATTCACCTGATGGGCGGCAGAGGAGCGTGACTGTGTGCTGGCAGGGGCGAGATTGCATCGTAAACACTGCATAAGGTTGTTTGGCACAGGAGGGAGGGGTTACCAAGACACACACACAGAGGGACAGGTAGGGGTGTTACAAAGACACACACAGAAGGACAAAGACACACACACAGAGGGACAGGTAGGTGGACAGGTAGAGACAGACAGATAGACAAGTAGAAATAGCAGTGAATTGTTTCGTTAAGTTGTTATCGTTTATAATCTTGTTTTCCTCATCCTTCTCTTCTTTCCTTCTTCTTTTCTTCTTGTGTTTTTGTTCTTGTTGTTCTTCATGTTCTTGTTCTTGTCTGTTGTTCTTGTTTATTATTGTCTTCTTTTCTTCATCCTTCTCTTCTTTTTTTTCTTCTTCTTTTCTTCTTTTCCTTCTTGTTATTGTTCTTGTTTTGTTACTGTTTATAACCTTCCTCTTCTTTTCCTCGTCTTTCTCTTCTTTTTCTTCTTTTTTTCTTGTTGTTTATGATCTTTTCCTCATCCTTCTCTTCTTTTTTTTCCCCTTCTTGTTCTTGTTCTTGTTCTTCTTGTTGTTCTTGTTTTGTTATTGTTCATGATCTTACTCTTCTTTTTCTCCTCATCCTTTTCTTCTTTTTTCTTCTTCTTTTCTTCTTGTTCTTGTTCTTGTTTTTCTTGTTCTTGTTCTTGTTCTGTTGTTATTTTTATTATCTTCTCATCCTTTTTTCTTTGTTCTTCTCATCCTGCTCTACTTCTTCTTCTTCTTCTCCTCCTTCTCCTTCTCCTTCTCCTTCTCCTTCTCCTTCTTCTTCTCCTCCTCCTTCTCCTTCTCCTTCTTCTCCTTCTCCTTCTCCTCCTTCTTCTCCTTCTTCTCTTCTCCTCCTCCTTCAAGCAAGAGTAACAACAGGCGTGAAAAAAAGAAATATTTGAATGAGGGTACACTGCAATTTTCATCCACGTACCCCAGATCAATAGGTAATGAGTGTTCCATCAGCTCTCCTTACCTGCCCTTCCTACCTCGCCACCACCACCACCACCACCACCACCACCACTACTACTTCTATTACAGCTACCACTACTGGTTTGCCTCACGAACTCTTGCAAATCTTGAAAATACTAAATGAGGAGGACGTGGAGGTGGAGGTGGAGGTGGAGGAGGAGGAGGAGGAGGAGGTGGAGGAGGAGGAGGTACAGTGGAAGGAAAGAAAGTAATGGAATATTTGGAGGAAAGAGGGAAATAAGAGGAAGGAAGTGTTATTTTGAGGGGAAAGAAAGAAATTAAATCTGTCGTCACTTATAGTCTACATTTTAGTTTTTTTTTCCTTTTTTTCCTCTTTAGTTAATGGAGGAAGAGGAGGAGGAGGAGGATGAAGAGGAGGAGGAGGAGGAGGAGGAGGAGGAAGAGGAGGTGGAGGAAGTGGAAGTTGTGGTGGTGGTGATGGTCAGATAGAGGAGGAAAATGAGGAAAAGGAGGAAGAGAAGGTAAAGGAGGAGGAGGAGGAGGAAGAAGAAGAGGAGGAGGAGGAGAAAGAGGAGGAGGAACAGAAAGAGGAGGAGGAAGTGGAAGTGGTGGTGGTAGTGGTGGTGGTGGTCAGGAAGAGAAGAAAAAAGAGGAAAAGGAGGAAAAGTGGAGGAGGAGGAGGAAGAAGAAGAAGAGGAGGAGGAGAAGGAGGAGGAAGAAGAAGAAGAGGAGAAGGACGAGAACTAGGTGTAAATGTATTAATTATGTCCCCTCCTCCTCCTCCTCCTCCTCCTCTTCTTCTTCCTCCTCATCTTTTTCTTTTTTTCCTCTTTCCCTCCTCCTCCTCCTCCGTTTTCATTTCCTCTCCTCCATCTTCTGTTATTGCTTTCCTTCTCCCTTTCGTCTTCTCCTGCCATTTCTCCTTCCTTCTTTATCGTGTTATCCTTGTTAACATTATTATTCTATTTTCTCTCATTTCTCCTCTTTCTTTATCGCCATTTCTTCTTCTCCTTGTGTTTATCTGTTCTTGTCTTTTATTCCTTTCATTTTAATCTTTTCTGTCTATTTCTATCTTTTATTCTTTCCTATGTCTATGTCTTCTTCCTTTCTTCTTTTCCTCGTTCTTTTTTTTTCTTATTTTCTCTTCTGCATATCTCTCTCTCTCTCTCTCTCTCTCTCTCTCTCTCTCTCTCTCTCTCTCTCTCTCTCTCTCTCTCTCTCTCTCTATTCTTAATTTATTTTCACTTCTTTTTTCTCTCTCTCTCTCTCTTTTTGTTTCACTCTAATCTCGTTGTCAGTTCGTCTTTTTTTCCTCTTCCTCTTCCTCTTCCTCTTCCTCTTTCTTTTTCTCTTTATCTTTCTCTTTGTTCGTCTGATTTTTCTTCTTTTCCTGAGTTTCCTCTCTTATCTTTTTCCTTTTCCTTCCTACATCGATTTCTTTCTCTTTTTCTTCCTTCTTTTCTTCTTGTTATCTTTTATTTTATCTCTTTTTCCTCATCTTTCCTTCCTCCCTTCCTTCTTCTTTCATTTTCACATTGTTTCCTCCTATTCCGCCCATTCTCTTCCTCTTTTTTTTTCCCTTTCTTCATATTCATCAGTTTCTTTCTTTTTCCTCTTTTCTTCTTTCCTTTACATTATTTCCCTATTTTCTTACTGTCTCTCTCATTTCCCTCTCTCTTTCCTTCCATGTGTTTCCTTCTCCCAGATCTTTCCTCTTTTTATCCTCTTTTTTCCTCTTTTTCTCTCTTCCTTTCCTTCGTTTGCCCTCTTCTCTCTTCCCCTTCTCTTGCTTTTGAACTTTCCTTTACTTCCTTCTCCTCTTATTTGCCTTGTATCTCTACCTTCTTTCTCTTCCTTTTCTTCTTCCCCTCTCTTTCCTCTTCCTCTTCTTTACTCTTCCGTTCCCTTCCCATCTTCTGCAGTAAGTCCTCTTCCTTTTAACTTTTCTTCCTTTCCTTCTCTTTCCTTCTCATATCTCCACTTTCTTACCTTTCCCCTTTCTCCTTTCCTCCTATTCCCTTCCTTCCTTTCTCTTCCCTTCTCTTCTCCTCTCTTCTTCTCTCTTCCTCTCGTCTTTCCTTCACTTCGTATCCTTCACCTTCACTTTCTTCCTCTCCTCCGCTGTTTCCCGTTCCTCTTCCCTTCCCTTCCTTTCCCTCCCTCTCTCATCGTCTTTCTTTTCCTCTTCTCCCTTCCTTTACCTAGTATCTCCACCTTCCCCTCTTCCCGTCTTCCTCCTCGCCTGCAGTAAGCCGTCACGCAGCCAGCCGAAGCGCCTCTCCCCTCACTAATTCCCCTCGACCTGGCCTGCCATGATGATGAATTTCCCCTCGCCAATTTTGTCGTAAAGCCGAGAATTTAGCGTCATTTGCAGCGTGATGGATCCGCGGCGAGGGAGGAGCCCAATTACGGTGCTCAGGTGTGTCATTAATTGGCCGGGAATTGGGGAGTTGTGTGACGTTGTTTTTGTAATGGTTTGTGTTTTCTTTCATAATGGTTTGGGTTTTTTTTTCTATTAGTGGAGTGTGTGTGTGTGTGTGTGTGTGTGTGTGTGTGTGTGTGTGTGTGTTTTGGGTGGGCGTGTCACTTTGCGTCTTATACATCAAAGGGAAAGTTTTTATATACGCGAAGTTTTCTTGTCTTTTCTTTTTCTCTCTCTCTCTCTCTCTCTCTCTCTCTCTCTCTCTCTCTCTCTCTCTCTCTCTCTCTCTCTCTCTCTCTCTCTCTCTCTCTCTCTCTCTCTCTCTCTCTCTCTCTCTCTCTCTCTCTCTCTCTCTCTCTCTCTCTCTCTCTCTCTCTCTCTCTCTCTCTCTCTCTCTTCTTTTCTCTCCAGTCAAAGCCAGGCTCCAGAAATGGCGTAGTCTCCTAAGGCAAGGAACGTTTTCTGACGCGGCGCTTCATAGAAAACTGACTCCTTCCTGGAATGACAACAATGAAAACTTTGTACCCGTGCGTTTCAACAAAGGGGAGAAGGAAGTTTATGGCTCCCGGGCAGGCTATCACCCCTCGCTGGGACACTTAGTCACTTCTCGAGGTACTAAGCACTGGCAGGGGCGTATACACACACGCACGCACGCACACACACACGCACACACGCACGGGGAATGATATTAAAAGAACACTCTCGTTTGTCACGTCCACGCATCTCTTATTATCACCTCACGCTGTCTTATGGTAATTTTCCTTCCTTTTCCACTCCTTGAGGGGCTGAGGGGCTGAGGGGCAGAGGAGGGGCGGGCGGCGACACCTGGTGGCGTGAAGTTTGCAGGGCCGTGGGGCGGGGAGGGACGGCCGGGAGGGGAGGCTTGGCAGGGGGCGTCGCAGCAGCCGCCAGCAGACCGCCAGTAGTACCTCAGAGGTGGCGGGGCTGCGGACTTACCCATCCCGCCACACGTACCTCGCCCGCGCCCCCACGTACACGCTCGCACACACGCCCACGTATACGCACACACACAAACAACATACACAACACCTCACACGTGCACTTCACTCACGCGGTTCACGTACACATACACACACGTACATACACACGTACACACACCACGTGCCTCTTCACCTCAGTGCCTCGTCGCTCGCGGGATGTTGGTGACGCTCAGCCCACATGGTGATCCGGACGCCCCGCACCGCTCCTCCTTCACCCTCCTCCCCCTCCACCTTCGTCGAGGGTGAGGCGGTGGTCGAGGCGCACCTGCAGACATACTTACCTGTTGAGTGACGCCCCCTCCCGCCCCCCGACACCCACGCCGCCTCCCACTAATTGTCCGTAAGTCACCTTGATCCTTGCTTCCGTGTAGTGACAAATGAGCGCCTGGACAGCGTGGTTTGGCAAGTCTATTTTTCACTTCAATTAGGTCATCCCGAGTCCTTTAATCACCGGGACGAGTATAATTAACCCCATTCCAGCCCACTCCAGCCCATTCCAGGCCATTCTAGCCCATTCCAGAGCATTCCAGACCATTCCAGGCCACACAAGCACGGACAGAAATCCAGCTCAGTGTTTGTTGCGTAAATAGGAAAGACAAGTGTTTCTGTGTGTCTTGCTGGTTTTGGTCAAGGTTGCGGGCTCCAGCGGGCTGAGGGGAGAGGGTGAGGGCCTTAGAAGTGAGGGTAGGGTGAGGGTAAAGGCGCCACAAGGGTGAGGGAAGAAAATGAGGGGAGTTTCATGAAAGATTTTGTGTTTTTTTACTTTTTTGTGTACGGAAATTATGTTATGGTTATGTCTTTAGTGATTTTCGATCCTTTTCCTCCTCCTCCTCCTCCTCCTCCTCCTCCTCCTCCTCCTCCTCTTCTTCCTCCTCCTTTTCTTCTTCTTCTTCTTTTTCCTCCTCCTCCTCCTCCTCTTCTTCCTCCTCTTCTTCTTCCTCCTCTTCTTCTTTCTCCTTCTGCAGGTTTTCCTTCCTATCTAGCTTATAATTTATGGATATTCTTCTACCCCTTTTCCTCTCTCTCTCTCTCTCTCTCTCTCTCTCTCTCTCTCTCTCTCTCTCTCTCTCTCTCTCTCTCTCTCTCTCTCTCTCTCTCTCTCTCTCTCTCTCTCTCTCTCTCGTTTCGTTCAATTTTCCTTCTCCGTTTTTCCATCGCTTCCTCTTCTCCTTCCTGTCCTTCCTCATTCTTCTCCGCCTTCCTTTCTCTCTGTCTCTGTCTCTCTGTCTGTCTGTCTGTCTGTCTGTCTTTGTGTTTGTCTAAGTCAGTTTGCCAGCGTTTTTTTATACCTGCGACATTCTCTCTCTCTCTCTCTCTCTCTCTCTCTCTCTCTCTCTCTCTCTCTCTCTAAGACTTCGGTGTATGTTTCTTCATTTTTATTGTCTTACTCGACATGATTTCCTCCAGTCCTCTCTTTTTTCTCCTCCTCCTCCTCCTCCTCCTCCTCCTCCTCCTCCTCCTCCTCCAATATCTCATTCTCCTCTTGCTGGTTTTTATAAGAGCTGGTTTCCTCTCGAGTCCCTTCTCTGCCCCTATTTCTCCCTCCCCCCCTTCCTCTCTCCCTCCACAGTCCCTTCCTCTCCCCTTCCTTCCTCTTCCCCTACCCTCTAACCGCTCTCTTTCCCTCCCTTATGGCCGAGGGGAGAGGGAGGGGAGGAGGGGGATGCTGGGAAGGGTTTCCATCTAGTGATAGAAGTTGTGTTTTAAAGGTGCCTTGAGATTTCTCCCTCTTCTTCTTCTTCTTCTTCTTCTTCTTCTTCTTCTTCTTCTTCTTCTTTGTTCTTCTTGTGGTCATCGTCTTGTTTTTTTTTTTTTCGTTTTTGTTTGTGTTGTGTGTTCGTTTGTTCGTTTTGTTTTGTTGTGTTTGGTTGGCTGGCTGGTTGGTTGGTTGTTGTTGTTGTTGTTGTTGTTGTTTACTTTCTCCTCCTCATGATCATTCTCCTCCTTCGTCATCATTAATTTCTTCCTCCTTTTCCTCGTCGTCCTCCTTCTCCTCCTCTCCTCCTCCTCCTCCTCCTCCTCCTCCTCCTCCTCCTCCTCCTCCCTATCATCATCATTATCCTTATCATCATCATCAAACACCTTATAACACTAATTTTCCCTTAATTAATATCATCATCATTATTATTATCATTACTATTATTATTATTATTATCATTATTATTATTACTATTATTATTATCATTACCATTATTATTATTACTATCATCATCCTTATTATTGTCATTATTACTATTATTACCATTATTATCATCATTATTATTCGTCCCACAACAAAAGAGAGTGGAAAAGGACCATCCACACAGAACTAATGAATAAATGAATAAATAAGTAACAACAATAATGAGATGAAAAATGCAGAAGGGATAAATGAAACTCTCCACTTCTGTTCAAATATTCCACGCGGCTTGGTGGAGTCAGGGAGTGGAGTGGCGGGCGTGGAGAGGCTCTGTTCTGGCTTGTGGAGGGGCTGAGGGTGGAGGGGTGAAGAAGGAAGGGTGAGGGTAGAAGGGATGAGGGTGGAGAGGTGAGGGTGAGGTGAGGTGGAGGGTGAGGGTGGAGGGGTGAGGATGGAGGGGTGAGGTGGAGAGGTGAGGGTGGAGAGGTGAGGGTGGAGGGGTGAGAGTGGAGGGAATGAGGGTGGAGAGATAAGGGTGGAAGGGTGATGGTGGAGGGGTGAAGATGGAAGGGGTGAGAGTGGAAGGGGTGATGGTGGAGGGGTGAAGATGGAAGGGGTGATGATAGAGGGGTGAGAGTGGAAGGGGTGAAAGTGGAAAGGAGGTGTTTTTTTTCATTAACAGGGTCAAGGTTCTGGTTTAGGGGGGGAGGGATGAGGGGGGGTGAGGGAGACGAAGAAAGGGGGGGGGGGTTATCACACCTTAATTTGCATCTTCTAATTTGAATTTTATAACAAGATTCGCCTCCATTGCCACTTTGCTTTCCTCGCCACGCGACTCCAGGCTTCTTTCCTCTCCTCGCCTCCGTCTTGTTGCCTCCGCCTCCGTCTCCGTCTCTGCCTCCGCCGCCGCCGCCTTCGTCAGCTCCAGCACCCCCCTTACCTGCCTCCTCCTCTCCCCCTCATAATTGCCAGTCCGACTCCCCGCCCTGCATTCCCTTATCTAACCTTATCTACACACACTTACATACACACACACATTCACACACACACACACACACACACACACACACACACACACACACACACACACACACACACACACACACACACACACACTCACAGATGTCTGAGAGATGTTAAAAAAATTAGTTTCCCGCAAAGATGTGTTGAGACTTGGAGCAGTTTGAGTGAGGAAGTGGTGTCAGCAAAGAGTGTGCATAGTTTTAAAGATAAATTGGATAAGTGTAGATATGGAGACGGGGCCACACGAGCATAAAGCCCAGGCCCTGTAAAACTACAACTAGGTAAATACACACACACACACACACACACACACACACACACACACACACACACACACACACACACACACACACACACACACACACACACACACACACACACACACACACACACACACACACACACACACACACACACACACACACACACACACACACACACACACACACACACACACACACACACACACACACACACACACACACACAGTACTTACTTTATGATTGTTATTGTTACTTCTACTACTACTACGACTACTACCACCACCACCACCACCACCACAATGCAAACCTCACCTGTTAATTAACCTACCCGTGAGACAACCAAGAGCCACCACTGTAACTTTCCAAATTATTTAAGTCCACAAGGCTGTGCTCTTGTTACCTGATCACCTTTTAGCCTTGTTACAGGAGAGGCGCCCTTGGAAAACACGCTAATACTTCTAGTGGTTACCCAGACACCTGTTAGTCTTGTTATGAGCGAGAGTGGCTGAATTAAACTCAATTTTAGCCTTACTGTTACATAGACCTGGTTGTCAATAGCGTTTTTCCTTTTTTTTTACCATGAGTTTTGGGTGATTAGATATTATTTACATTAGGAAGGGTCTGTGGAGGTCAGAACATTAATAGCTAGAGTCTTCACTATTTCAATCCCCACATAAGTTTCTGAAAGTGTATAAAATCAATAAATAGTAAGCAGAATGAATATAGAAAGTATACTGGAGGAATAAAATAAATGCTTTCTTCTCTCATTACTATTTTCTAAGGCTACAGAAATTATGTATCTGGTTGTCAAGAGTTTTTTGTCTTTGATAGTATGGGTGTTTTGTTACTCTGTCTCTAGAATCGTATAGACGCCCTTAACCCCCTCAGTACCATGACGCGTTTCCATATTCAATCTGCGTATTATTAGATGATTTTTTACAGCTTTAGAAACTTATGTAGGGGATGAAAATAGTGAAGACTGTGGCCATTAATCTCCTGACCTCCATAGACCGTCCCTAATGTCAATAAAATGGTCTAAGCGTTCACAAATCTCAAGGTAAAAATATATCCCGCTATTGAAAGGGTTAAGGAATCTGTGTAGCTTTACGTGGAGGCTTTTGGAAGAAGAGGAGGTTATTTCAGGTTTTCAGCATTATGTTCCTAAGGTATCGCTGCTTTTGTGATCCATATTATTAAGTTTGGTATAATGAAAGATGTTGGGATTCTGAAGGGTGTCTCTGTGGCCCTGGTGACAGTTCAACAAGACTTCTGGATCATCAGAAAAAATAAAAAAGAGACATGTGGATTTTACTAATTATGAAGCTCTAGAAAAACACCTTTGAAAACCTGATTAATCATCTTAGACTCTAAAAAAAGCATCGCTGGAAACTTGACTTACCACAAAGCCTTTGGGAAAACAACAACTGAAAAACACTCGAGAACCTAACTAGTAATATCTAAAGCCTTTGAAAATCACCCTTGAAGACTATTGTAAGCTCCATAGCCTTTCATAAACGCCCTTGAAAACTTAGCTAGTAATCTCCAGAGCCTTTGAAAAACACCCAGGAAAACTTAACAAATGAATTTCAGATTCTTCGAAAAAAAAAAAAAAAAAAAAATTGCACCCTGGAAAACAACTTTGAAAACCACCTTAGAAAATTTAACTGGTAATCTCCAGAGCCTTTGAAAAAAAAAAAAAAAAAACCCTGGGAAATATAACGTTGAAAACCACCCTTGAAAACTTAACTAATCATCAGAGCCTTTAAAAAATAACAAAAGAGAACCAAACAAACTCTTCCAGCAAAAATAAATAAATAAATAAATAATAAATGAAAAAAAAACAGGAGGAAAGGAGGAAAAGAACACATTGAAGAGAGAACAGACAAGGAACCTAAAAGCGAGAGAGCGCCTTGGGGATAAAACCCATTTGAAGGTTAATGAACAGACAGAGTCCCCCACGGAGGCTGGAGTAGCGTGGCTTGGCGTGGCGGGAGGCGCTGGCTTAACTAATGCTCTTAAGGCAGGAAGCGTGAGACATCAATTATTGTTGCTTAGGGAGACATCGAGAGAAGCTTAACCCTTTCAATATTGAGATACCTTGCTTTTGTGTATGACCATTTAATATGCATTAGGGTTTGTGGAGAAGATTAATGGCCAGTCTTCACTATTTCAATCCCCCTACGTAAGTTTCTATAGCTGTATAAAATTACCTGATAGTAAGCAGTATGAATATGAAAATGCTGTATGGTACTGAAGGAATAAGGCAGGAAGTGTGAGACATCAAGTATTGTTGCTCAGGGAGACATCTGGGCAAGCTTAAAACCCTTCCAGTACTGAGATGCGTGTTTTACCTTGAATTTTGGGTATGATTAGACGATTTTATTTGCATTAGGAAGGGTCTATAGAGAAGATTAATGGCCGGAGTCTTTACTAACTTAGCGATGTAAGTTTCTGAGGCTGTATAAAATCACCAAATAGTAAACAAAATGAGTATATGAGACATGATATACAGAAGGGATTAATTAAAGATCTCTAGTACCAAACTCTGGAACTCCTTATGCCTGCTTCTGTACTCCCACCTTCCTATCACCTGAATGCATTGAAGAGGGGGAAGGTTTCAAGACTCTAACCCCCAACCCTCCCCCAATATTCTTTTGGCTAACTCTTTCTCAGACCTGCTGGGGAACTGGCATCTAAGTGGGCTGCTTTTGTTGAATCTTTTTATTGTAGCCCTGGTCAGATTTCTCCTCTTACATTAAAAAAATAAAAAAAGTCTTGTGGGGTGTTAATCAGTAGACCTATTGTTGTGTTAGTGGTGTTAGTGGTGGTGGTGGTGGTGGTGGTGGTGGTGGTGGTGATGGTGTTGTCTGGTTTCAATTGAGTTGGTCGTCTTGAAGGGAGTGTCAAGAGCTTCGTGTGCTTCTGTCCTTTACGTGGTAGTGGTGGTGGTGGTGGTGGTGGTGGTGGTGGTGGTGGTGGTGGTGGTCTTAGGGTTAGTATTAGCGGTATCGTTGTTTATATTGCTGTGGCGGTGGTGATGCTGTTGTTGTTGTTATGGTAATGGTGGTGGTGGTGGTGGTGGTGGTGGTGGTGGTGTTTTTGAATCTCTATAAATAATTCAGATCCTTTAAATCCACAATCATCCCTCTCACTGACTCTCTCTCTCTCTCTCTCTCTCTCTCTCTCTCTCTCTCTCTCTCTCTCTCTCTCTCTCTCTCTCTCTCTCTCTCTCTCTCTCTCTCCTTCCTGTTGCTCCTCTTCTTATTCTTCCTACTCCTCCTCTGTTGCTCCTCTTC
>NC_059278.1:1384643-1392143 GCF_017591435.1 Portunus trituberculatus
TCTCCTCTTGGGAAGATCAATACAGTATCAGGAAAGCTTGTTAGTGTTGCATCATCGATCATTGAGTGAACTGTACCTATTAACGCTGTATACCTCCTCCTCGTCCTCCTCCTCCTCCTCCTTCTTCTTCCTCCTTCTTCCTCCTCCCCTCCTCCTCCTCACCACCACCGCCACCGCCACCGCCACCGCCACCTGTTGTTGCCCGCCTTCCCTTATCGTCTCCGCCACCTGCCATCTGCCTCCCGCCCACCAAATATATACCAGCGCTAACCTAACCCAACTTCGCTAACCGCGCACGTGAACAGGGAAAAATGCACGAGTCTTCTGAAACTCGCGTAAATTCTGCTCGTTTTCTTCTATGAATTAATTACACCTCGTTTTCTTTCATTTCCCGGCTCTATTTTTTTTTTTTTTCCTAGGGTATTGATTTTAAAGGAGTGACTATGATTTGTTTGAGTGTTATTAGTATTAAAGGCGTAAGAGAGAGAGAGAGAGAGAGAGAGAGAGAGAGAGATGGAGAGGGTGACAGAGGACGAATGAACGAATGCAGGGAAGAGATGATGAAGGAGGAAGAGGAAGAAGAGGAGGAAGAGGAGGAGGGCGTAAATTAGGATGTCTTTAAAGGAATGCTATTGGATCCTTTATCTGTGTGGCTCTGGGCTTGGGCAATAACGCCAGACCGACCCATTAGCCGTTAAAGCCATCCTATCGTGTCTCAGTGTGGGTCGAATAGTCTTTTGTGGTGTTTTGTGGTGTTGTGGGTGTTATTTGGTGTTTTTGGGGTGTTTGTGGTGTTCTTGTTGTGTTTTATAGTGTTTTGTAATCTGGTGTTTATTTTTGAGAGGGTGTTTGTGGTGTTATAGTGGTATTTGGTGTTTTGTGGTGTTGTGTGGTGTTAGGAGTCTAAGATGAGATGATGATGTTCTTGTGGTGCTTTTGTGATGTTGTTCGGTGTTTTTTTAAGGTGATTTGTGGTGTTGTGGTGGTGTTTAGTGGTGTTGTTTGGTGTTGGGGGTCTAAGATAGGGTGATGTTTTTGGTGATGTTTGGAGTTTTATGTTTTTTTTTTGTGGTGTTTTGTGGTGGTGGTGTGGTGGTGTTTGTGGTATTTTTGTTGTAATTTGTATACACCAGCTTTATTGCCTTTTCTGTCTTAGCCATTTTCTGTTACCTCTCTCTCTCTCTCTCTCTCTCTCTCTCTCTCTCTCTCTCTCTCTCTCTCTCTCTCTCAAAAATAGATAAAAAAATAAATGATAACAAGAGCATATAGGACAGATATAGGGAGTGATGATGATAGTAGATAAAAGATGATAAAGATGAGGACAAGGTAATGTAGGAGAGCCCTTAAGCCTTTCCCCTGCCCGTACTGCTATACCCATTATGACTGTCCTTTGCTACATTACGTCCTGCGATGCCCTGCTACCATAACTCTGCGTCACTTACCTGCTGAGGCTAACCAAGTCACTACAGCTGCCAGTATCATCGCCCACACCCCCATCCAGACACTGGCAGCGCTCTGTAAAACATATCCCCCACCCCGCGCTGAATAACCCAAAACAGTTGCAAATCTCTGACGCGCTTCTACATCCCCGTGTGTCTATCACAGAACACAATAGACAACAACAACAACAACAATAGACTCGTTTCCATACTCATTCTTCTTATTATTTGGTGATTTTATACAACTTTGAAAATTCATGTGGAGGATTAAGAGAGTGAAGATTCTGGCCATTAATCTTCTGAGCTCCATAGTCTCTTCCTAATGTCAGTAAAATGGCCTAATCGTTCACATATCTCAAGGTAAAAATGTGCTCCAGTATTGCTGAGATTAAGATAGAGAAGATTGTGGTCATTAATCTTCTGACCTCCATAGACTCTTCCTAATGTCAATAAGAGGGTCTAATCGTGCACAAATTTTAAGATAAACATGTGGCCCAGTAGAGCAGGAATTAAGATAGAGAAGATTGTGGTCATTAATCTTCTGACCTCCATAAACTCTTCCTAATGTCAGTAAAATGGTCTTATCGTACACAAATCTCAAGGTAAACATGTGGCCCAGTAGTGCAGGAATTAAAATAATGAAGGTTGTGGTCATTAATCTTCTGACCTCCATAAACTCTTCCTAATGTCAGTAAAATGGTCTTATCGTACACAAATCTCAAGGTAAAAATGTGCCCCAGTATTAAAAGGGAGCCCAAAAGGAAACCAGGCAAAGTTGAGGTGACCAAGACATGAGATTCTTGTGTTCTTGGGACATTCCTAAAACGAGGAAAAAGAAGAAGAGAAGAGGAAAGTTTAGTTTAAGTCCTTGGGCGGGACATAAGAAGCGTGTGTGTGTGTGTGTGTGTGTGTGTGTGTGTGTGTGTGTGCGTGTGCGTGTGCGTGTGTGCGTGTGTTTTGGTGTTTTCGTTCCAGCTTCTCCCTGATTGGTGTTCTGATAACGCAGGGACGGAAAGAAAGAAAGAATGAAAAACACCTCCAGCTTTCAGAGGGGAAAAATAAAAGGGGAAAAAAGGTGTTTGTGTGATACTTGGGTGATAAGGAAACTCAACCTTAAAGTTCAGAACTACTGTTACTACTACTACTACTGCTACTACTACTACTACTACTACTACTACTACTACTACTACTACTACTACTACTACTACTACTACTACTACTACTACTACTACTACTACTACTACTACTACTACTATTACTTCTACTACTACTACTGCTACTACTACTATTTACATTTGAAGGCTAAGAGGGAATTGTGGTTAAGGTGAATTGTAGTTGTAGTTGTGGTGGTGATGGTGGTGGTTAAAGTTATTGTTCTTGTTATTATTGTTCTTGCTCTTTTTTTTTTCTTCATTTCCTCCTCCTGCAAGAGAGAGAGAGAGAGAGAGAGAGAGAGAGAGAGAGAGAGAGAGAGAGAGAGAGAGAGAGAGACGTACCAAAAATTTAAGTGGCAGGAAGAATCAACGGAAAAAAGAAGATATATATTTATTGAGGAAATATACTTGGCGTTTAAAGCTGAGGGTGGAGAGGCAAGGCGTGCATGGAAGCTGGCTATGTGTTGTGCATGTATGTATGCATGTATGTATGTATGTATGTATGTGTATGGTGTGAAGAATGCATGGTGACTGTGTACGTGTGTGTGTGTGTGTGTGTGTGTGTGTGTGTGTGTATGTGTGTTACATTGGTATGCATTTCTGTTGATTCTACGTGTGTATACCAGCATTCTCTCTATCTATCTACCTACCTACCTACCTATCTATCTATCTATCTATCTATCTATCTATCCATCTATCTATGTCTCTATCTATTCATCTACGTATCTACCTACCTATCTATCCATCTATCTATTAATCTATCAATCTATCTAATTGCCTACCTATCTATTTACCTACCAGTCAGTCAGTCTATCAATCAACTTTGTCTATCTGCCTCTCTCTACACCTTTCTATCTCTATGTATGTGTTGATGTATGTATGCATTGATACGGGGCGCCTGTGTCGTGTGTGTAATCCGTGCGGCAGCCGTGCGTGGGACAACAGGTGGCTCGTGAATGGATTGGTTTAGTTAATGAGTTAATTGGCGTGGAATATATCGGCTCATCATAATGCCGCTATTAGATTTACTACGCCACTGGCAACACTGGCCGTGGGAAAAGAGAGAGAGAGAGAGAGAGAGAGAGAGAGAGAGAGAGAGAGAGAGAGAGAGAGAGAGAGAGAGAGAGAGAGAGAGAGAGAGAGAGAGAGAGAGAGAGAGAGAGAGAGAGAGAGAGAGAGAGAGAGAGAGAGAGAGAGAGAGAGAGAGAGAGAGAGAGAGAGAGAGAGAGAGAGAGAGAGAGAGAGAGAGAGAGAGAGAGAGAGAGAGAGAGAGAGAGAGAGAGAGAAGAGAGAGAGAGAGAGAGAGAGAGAGAGAGAGAGAGAGAGAGAGAGAGAGAGAGAGAGAGAGAGAGAGAGAGAGAGAGAGAGAGAGAGAGAGAGAGAGAGAGAGAGAGAGAGAGAGAGAGAAGAGGTCATGGAGCTTTATTAAAACAACAAAATGTCACGCCACTAGAGAGAGAGAGAGAGAGAGAGAGAGAGAGAGAGAGAGAGAGAGAGAGAGAGAGAGAGAGAGAGAGAGAGAGAGAGAGAGAGAGAGAGAGAGACAGACAGAGACAGAGACAGAGACAGAATTTGTGTGTGTGTTTGTGTGTGTTTGTGTGTATAGCAGGTAAACTTAATAAGACAACAGGAAAGGTGACCTCATACCTTTAATTAACCAGAGAAGGTGCAGGAGCTAGCCAAGGGAACCACCTCTAGTAACCAGAAGAGCCTGGCAAACACCTTCACCTCTTGTCCTTCCTTCTATCTCTTTACCTTATGGGCGCGGCGGCAACTTGACAGAACACAAAGAAAGAGCAAATTACTTCCACCTGTTGCCAATTTTTAAAGGGTTTTGTGATTACAGCGTCTGGTTTCAATTATTAACAGGTTTTCACTTGTAATGACGTGATGGTGTTTTTTTTTTTTTTTTTTTTTTTGAAGGCTGAGAGGGAAGTGTAGTTATAGTTGTGGTGGTGGTGGTGGTGGTGGTGGTGGCGGTGGTGGTGTTGATGTTGTTATTATTGGTCTTGTTCGTGATCTTGTTCTTGTTCTTGTTCTTTTTTTTTTTCTTCATTTCCTTTTCCTGCAAGAGAGAGAGAGAGAGAGAGAGAGAGAGAGAGATTGAATGAATAACAGCGGTAGCAACAACAACAACAACAACAACAGCAACAACAACAAAATCACTAAATACTTCACGTAAACAGAAACGGAAACAAAAATCAACAATAAAATCGAAAATAATAAGCAAATAAGAAAAAAAATCACCGAGAGAGAGAGAGAGAGAGAGAGAGAGAGAGAGAGAGAGAGAGAGAGAGTTTATATATTCACTGTTCGCTCTCCACTCCACATCCTCCTCCTCCACACACTCCATTTCCCACGTGGAGTTTGGGAATTATGTTCGTGGTATCATTATTCGCGTAGAAATGTTCCTCGTTTTCTATTTTGGGTCCGAGAGAACTGGTAATGTGTTGATGCAGTTCTGGTTCCGTTCTGCTCTGTTCTTTCTTCATTACGTCTCTCTCTCTCTCTCTCTCTCTCTCTCTCTCTCTCTCTCTCTCTCACTTTAACTCTTGAATTTTGCTTTAATTTTCCGGGTTTAGGTAATGTAGGTGATGTATTTAATGATTTTGTTGTTATTGTTGTTGTTAATCTCTCTCTCTCTCTCTCTCTCTCTCTCTCTCTCTCTCTCTCTCTCTCTCTCTCTCTCTCTCTTTCTCTCTTTGTATTAGGAGTTTTTGTTTTTTTGGCTAAAATTCATGTGCAACTCGATGTGAGAGAGAGAGAGAGAGAGAGAGAGAGAGAGAGAGAGAGAGTTTTATCATTAGTTATGCTCACTAGTCTAGAAAAAAAACAATGAAAAGAATAGAGAGAGTTTTAACAGCGCTTCACAAATAAATAATCCTCTTAGTGTTATTTGTGTCGAAAAAAAATAATAGTGGATTGAAGAGAATGGGAAGGAAATTAAATAGAAAAATAATAATGGGTTCAAAAAATGGGAAGGAAATAAGATGAAAAATAGTAATGGACTGAACTAATGGGGAGGAAATTAAATAAAAGTATAAATAACAATGGGTTATAAAAATGGAAGAGATATTAAATAGAAGAGGATAATGGGCTGAATGAAGAATGGGAAGGAAATTAAATGAAACTAGAAATGATAATGGAAATAATTAGAGGAAATTAGGAGAATGAGAAAAAAAATGAAAAGAAAAGAAAATACAAGAAAACGAAGAAAAAGAATGAAAAAATTTGGGAAAAATGCAATAATACGAAAAAAAATCAGAAATAAGTCGATAAATGAAAAAAAAATACAAAAAAATGAAGAAGAAAAAGAAGAGAATCAAAATGGAAAAATGAAAAAAAAGGCAACAAAACGAGGAATAAAATTAATAGAATAATGTGAAAATTAAAGAAAATGCAAAAAAAAAAAGAAAAAGAATGAAAATATGAAAAAAATGAAAAGAAAATGTAGCAAAACAAAAAAAAAAGGATAAAAGAAAATGGAAAAATGAAAAAACAATAGAACGAAAAAAAGAATCAGAAATAATGTGAAGATAATAAGATATGGAAGAAAACTAAGAAAAAGAGAATAAAAGATTAAAAAACAAAAAATAGAAAAAATTGTAAGAAACGGAAAAAAATGAGAAAATGAAAGAAAATTAAGTAGAAGAAAAACAGAATCAGAAAAAAGAAAAAAAAAAAGGAAAATGCAACAAAAGAAAAAAGGAATAAAAAAATGAAAAATGAAAAATGCAAAAAAAAAAACGAAAAAAATTTCAGAAAAAAATTGAAAAATAAAGAAAATAATTACAGAAAAGCCCAAAAGATCATAAAAAATGGAAAAAAGATGCAACAAAACATAGAAAACGGGGAATTAGGAAAGAAAACCATCGCAGTGAACGTAACCAACCAGTGAGATACGTTCCCGGGCATTTCCTTGACGCTAAACAACGTAACAAGCACCACGGGGCGAGACAGACACGCCGGGAGGAGAGAGGAGGGACAGAGAGGGGGGGAGGGTGATGGCGTCTGGCTGGGAGGAGGCGAGGGGTCGGGGGGTCGGGAGTGGTTTAGGAGAGGGGGGAGGTGTGTCTGGCGGCGCGGCGGAGGCTGGATAGTTGAGTCTGCAGTGTGGCGGGCGGCAGGAAAGGGAGGGGAGGGGAGGGGAGGGGAGAGGGGTAGGGGGCTTGTCTTTTCTCATGTGTGCAATGCGGCGGCAGAATAATTACTTCCTATGCGCAGTATTCCACACCCAATGACCTTAAAGGGTTCAGGAAGCGCTGTTTAACCTAACCTAACCTGACCTAACCTAATCTAATCTGACCTGACCTGACCTAACCTAATCTAATCTGACCTGACCTGACCTAACCTAATCTGACCTGACCTAACCTAACCTAATTTAACCTAACCTAACCTAACCTAATCTAATCTGACCTGACCTGACCTAACCTAATCTAATCTGACCTGACCTGACCTAACCTAATCTAATCTGACCTGACCTGACCTAACCTAATCTAATCTGACCTGACCTGACCTGACCTAACCTAATCTAACCTAAATTAACCTAAATCTGACGTAACTAACTTCACTTGATCTAACTGTAGGCCTATCCTTATCTAACGTTCATCAATAACGTAACTGCTTCTCCTTATCTGACCTGACGTAATTCAATCAAACCTAAGCTAAATTTAACCTAAGTTCATCTGATCTTACCTTACTTTAACCTTACTTTACCTTACGTTGCCTCACCTAACCTAACCTAACCTAACCTAATCTAACCTTACCTTACCTTACCTAACCTTACCTAACCTAACCTACCTTACCCTACTTTACTTAACTTCACCTATGCTAACACAACAAACTATCACAAATCAAACCTAACTGTACCTCACTTACCCTTATCTTATCCTAAAGGGGGAATGAGT
>NC_059278.1:1397143-1399643 GCF_017591435.1 Portunus trituberculatus
TCTCTCTCTCTCTCTCTCTCTCTCTCTCTCTCTCAGTCCATTCTTCGTCCTCCTTGTCCTTGCTCTCATCCTTTTCCTCGTCACCCCCCTCCTCCTCCTCCTCCTCCTCCTTTTTTCTTACTCGTGTTTCCTTTCTCTTCCTCTTCCTCTTCCTCTTCCTCTTCCTCTTCTTCCTTCCGTCGTCCCTTCCCTTCTCTCTTCCTCTGTCGCATCTTTCCTGGATCAACACACACACACACACACACACACACACACACACACACACACACACACACACACACACACACATCTCTCTCTCTCTCTCTCTCTCTCTCTCTTATGATGGGATTGAGGTTAGGTCAAGATGGGTCAACACTACAATATTAAGGTCATGGCCAGAGAGAGAGAGAGAGAGAGAGAGAGAGAGAGAGAGAGAGAGTATTACAAATAGAATGTATTACCAAAGTATTAAATTGGATTATCCTTTGTCGATCTATTTATTTTGTTTTATTTTTTGTTTTCATTGTTTTGATACGAGAGAGAGAGAGAGAGAGAGAGAGAGAGAGAGAGATTGAATGGTTACATGGATAGGGGGAGTGAAGTAACACACACACACACACACACACACACACACACACACACACACACACACACACACACACACACACACACACACACACACACACACACACACACATACTAGCGATAAATACCACAACACTCCCTTCCCTTTTTCCTTCCTCTCTTACCTCCATCCTTCCCTCCTTCCCTCCATCCTTCCCTCCTTCTCTCTCTCCCTCCCTCCCTCCCTCCCTCAGCACGCTTTGTCACCATTGCATTCCATCACACATTACAGCTTTAAGTCGTTCGATATTTCCCTTCATCAAAGGCTGGAGAGAGAGAGAGAGAGAGAGAGAGAGAGAGAGAGAGAGAGAGAGAGAGAGAGAGAGAGAGAGAGAGAGAGGGAGGGAAGCGCGTAAGGGTGGTACTGCGCAGACCTTCACAGGGAGTCTGCCTCTTAAGTGGCCGCGGCGGAGGAGGAGGAGGAGGAGAAGGAGGAGTAAGAGGAGGAGGAGGAGGAGGAGGAGGAGGAAGAAGAAGAGGAGGACCGGGAGAGGAAAGGAAAAATAATGAGGAGAAAGAAATGTGCAGTTGGGAGAGGAGTAGAAATGACGAGCGAACACACACACACACACACACACACACACACACACACACACACACGGAAGCCCTGGAGAGATGTTATACAAGACACACACATCTGTCAGGAAACTCAAAGGTGGTGTGTTAATTAGTGTTTCAGGTAGACGTGGCTAGATAGACACGTGGGCAGGCGTAGGTAGATAGGCCGAGAGGTACAGAGACACAGACAGACAGACAGACAGATGAAGAAAGAAACAGAGAGGCACAGAGACAGACGGACAGAAGACAGACAGACAAACAGACAGAGACAGGCCGATAGGTAAACGTATGGACAGGGAGGGAGAAAGAAGCAGAGGGTTACAGAGACACAGACATACAGACAGACAGAGAAAGAAAGGAGCAGGGGTATAGAGACACAGACAGACAAACAGAGACACAGACAGACAGGTAGAAGTATAGACAGGGAGGAAGGACAGACAGACAGAGGCAGAAAGAAACAGAGGGGTACAAACACAGACAGACAAACAGACAGACAGATAGAAGTATAGAGAGAGAAGAAGAAAGGTACAAGGAAACAGAAAGATAGACAGGTAAATAGACAAATAACAATGGTAAGACATACAGACAGCGTAGTGATAGACAGGAATAAAGAAAGATAATTACAATTGCCATGTGTGATTTGTATATATGTAAAACCCTCGCTGAACTTAATAACTAATAGTGGTAGAGAGGTTACGAGTTAAATGTTTCGATCATTTCATAGGCTCAAATTTCGACCTGATGAGATAGGCAGGGCTCAGGAGATTGCAAAACAGGTAGAAGGAATAAAGACACGAAGGATACAAGTTATATCTCTCTGTCTCGCCAATTACACTTACTAATGGACAGATAGATTAAACATACAGGTCAAACTAGACAGAATTCTAGACAGGAAAGAGAAAAATGGAAAAGAATTACTGATAGGATAAGAAACACATGTAGATTGACAAATAGGCACACACAACAAACACAGACAGACAGACAGACAGACAGACAGGGAACACAACTCTATATTGCTAAACTATACCAAAATGTTATAAGGCAAAAAAAAAAAAAAGAAAAAACCGCGTGAATGTAGGAATAAGAGGAAATTGTTCTATTAGTTTGATTGGAACCAGCGAAAGAAAAAAGGATTATGGGAACTCAGAATATTAAATGAAGAAAATGACTTACGAAACAAGAATGAAAATAATAATATAGAAATAAGATGAAAGAAAGCAAATGAACAAAGGGGAAAGGGAAGGAAAGGAAGAGAAAGGAGAGAAAGAGAGAGAGAAAAAAAATGCATATATGAATTTAGGTCAGTGTAACAAACAGGGGAAAGAAGAAAAGTGTGAAG
>NC_059278.1:1404643-1412143 GCF_017591435.1 Portunus trituberculatus
GCTACCATTTTCTCTTCCCATTTTCTATTCCCATTTTCTTTTTCCCTTTAAAAGAAGGACTTGAAAGGTGGAAGAAGATAATGGAGAAATGAATAAAAGAAGTGAGATTTGCCCTCGGGATGCGCGGAAGAGAAGTAGAAGGAGGAGGAGGAGGAGGAGGAGGAGGAGGAGGAGGAGGAGGAGGAGGAGGAGGAGGAGGAGGAGGAGGAGGAAGAGGAGGAGGAGGAGGAGGAGGATGTGTTTAACTTTATATTCTCTTTGTTTCTCTTTGTTATTTATTCATTTTTTGCTTTTTACGTCATTTGTAATCTTGTTTCATTATTATTATTATTATTATTATTATTATTATTATTATTATTTATTATTTGTTTTTTCTTGTACTTGTTCTTTTTTGTTATCATTATTATCATTATCGTTATTCATTTATATATTCTTCCTCCTCCTCTTATTCCTTCTCCTCCTCCTCCTCCTCCTCCTCCTCCTCCTCCTCCTCTTACTGATGAAGTCAACAAGAGATTACAAAAGCATAATTCAGAACAACCACCACCACTTCTCCTCCTCCTTCTCCTCCTCCTCCTCCTCCTCCTCCTCCTCCTTCTCCTCCTCCTCCTCCTCCTCCTCCTCTTACTTCTGAAGTCAACAAGAGATTACAAAAGCATAATTCAAAACCACTACCACCACCACCTCCTCCTCCTCCTCCTCCTCCTCCTCCTCTGTGCCAGCTGCGAGGATGTCAAAGGTCAGGCGAGAGGAAACCACTAATTGTCTCATGGAATAGCATAACTGACTTAGGGGGAACTTTTTACCAGGAGTTTCCAGCCTTCTAAGGTCACAGCGGCCTGGAAGAGGGCGAGACATCGATTCGTTTATGACTTCATTGTACTTGTGTGCTGTATAGACGGGTGGGTCAAGTTAGGTAAGGTTAGGTTAGGTAAAGAGGGAAAAGGATAGGTATTTGGAAAGAAAAGGAAGAAAAAGAAGGGGGAAAGGATGAAGGAGCTGAAAGGGAAGTTAGGTTAGATTAGGTAAGGATAAAAGAGAGAAGGATAGGTATATGGAAAGAAAAGGAAGAAAAGAAGAGGGAAAGAAACATAATGACGAAGGGACTAAAATGGAGGTTAGTGTTTATGTTAGTGTTAGTGTAAGTTAGGTGAGGTTTGGTATGAAAGAGAAAAAGAGGAAAAAGGTTAGGTATATGGAAAGAGAAGGAAGAAAACAAGAGGGAAAGAAACATAATGACGAAGTAATTGAAATGGAGGTTTGTTAGGGTTAGGTTAAGTTAGTATAAATGTTTGTGTTAGGTTAGGATAGATTAATTTACGTTAGGTTAGGTTAGTATCAGTTAAGGACAGATTAAGTTAAGTTAGGTAAGCTTGGGGGTTGATTAAGTAACATTATTTAAATTTAAGTTAGGTTAGTTTTAGTTCTGAGATAGTTTAAGATAGACTAGGTTAAGTTAAGTTAGGTTAGTTTGAGGGATGATTAAGTAAGGTTAGGTTGATCTAGGTTAGGTGTGATTAGCTTGTTTAGTGATTAGGTGAAATTAGATTAGAGTAGGTTAGTATGAAGAGTGATTAAGTTAGTTGTCGATAGGTGAAGTTAGCTAAGTATGGGTATACATCGGTGGTCAGCCCATTTGAAGCTAAGTTAGTTGATTGATTGTGGTTGATGGTTTGGCTGGGTTAAGTTAGGTTAAGTTAGGTCAAGTTAACCTTTTCAGTACTGGGACATATTTTCACCTCAAGATTTGTGTACGATTAGACCATTTTATTGACATTAGGAAGAGTCTATGGAGGTCAGAAGATTAATGGCCACAGTCTTCACTATA
Organism: Portunus trituberculatus; assembly: GCF_017591435.1. Taxonomy (NCBI): domain Eukaryota; kingdom Metazoa; phylum Arthropoda; class Malacostraca; order Decapoda; family Portunidae; genus Portunus; species Portunus trituberculatus. Next base: position 1,406,472 of record NC_059278.1, read on the forward strand.
TTAATCCCCCACATGAGTTTCTGAAGCTGTATAATTCACCAAATAGTAAGCAGAAGGAATAAGGAAACGCCTCATGGTACTGAAGGGGTTGAATTGAGTTAAGTTAGGATTGGTTAGGTTATGTAGGATTAGGATAGGTTAGGTTAGGATTGGTTAGGTTATGTAGGATTAGGTTAGGTTATGTTAGGTTAGGTAAGATTAGGTTAGGATTGGTTAGGTTACGTAGGATCAATCTAGATTAGCCCATTGTTGTTAAAGTGGTGTCTTGTTTGGCAGCTTCCTTCAATCATTATACTGGCTAGACGTTACATAATCCACGCTCTATTTTATCCTTTCTTTCTTGTGGAAGCTTAAAAATATTCCACGTTTTCTTTCTTGTGGAAGCTTAAAAATATTCCATCCTTTCTTTCTTGTGGAAGCTTAAAAATATTCCACGCTTTCTTTCTTGTGGAAGCTTAAAAATATTCCACGCTTTCTTTCTTGTGGAAGCTTAAAAATATTACACGCATTGTTTCTTTGTGACGTGAATTGTTGCCTATCGGAGTGAACAGTGGCGAAGAGGAGGACAATTAATAGGTAGTGTGCAGGCAGTAAACACAGGTAACTTTTTTTTTAATCAAGGTGTCGTGAATATATAATTATGTAATCTTCCTTCTCTTCTTCCTCTTTAAATTCATCGTATTTTTCTTCTTAACTTTGTCTTCTTCCTCCCACCACCACCCTTACCACCACAGCGACCACCACCACCACCTCCTCCTCGTCCTCCTCGTCCTCCTTCTCCTCTTCCAAGTCCTGCAGTCCAATAGTTTGCCAATAAGCCAATACTCGTGCGTCTTTAATGAGGCAAGGTGTGTGTTACCTGCAAGTGTCTTAATTAGCGTTCACTCAGGTGCTGGCCGTGATCTAAAGGTGGTGGTGGTGGTGGTGGTGTGTTAGGAAAGCGTGGTGGTGGTGGTGGTGGTGGTGGTGGTTGTGGTGGTGATGGTGGTTTGTTTTTATTTGTTTATTTTCTTAACTTTTTTCCTTTTTTTTCGTATTCTTCTTTGTCTTTAGTTTATTTTTCCTTATTTTTGTAATTTTTCTTACAAGCTGCTGTTGTTGCTACTACTACTACTACTACTACTACTACTACTACTACTACTACTACTACTACTACTACTACAACAACAACAACTACTACTACTACTACTACTACTACTACTACTACTACTACTACTACTACAACAACAACAAAAACTACTACCACCACCACCACCACCACCACCACCACCACCACCCTTCCGGCGTCAGACAAAGCTCGCCTACCATTTCTCCCCTCTTTCCTTTGCTTTCTTTCCCTTGTCGTCTTTTCCTGCTCCACTTTACTCCCCCTTGTTATAACTTTCCTCAACCAGTGCCTGAAAGAACCAACCAGTCTTCTTTCTGTTCTCTGCTTGCCCCGTCTGCGCCTCCGTCAGGACAGAGGTGCCTTGGGATGTCTCTTCTGATGACTCTGTAGTATGGTTTAGGGTAGGATGGTATAGTAGTAGTAGTAGTAGTAGTAGTAGTAGTAGTAGTGGTGGTAGCAGAAGTTTGTAGTTGTAGTAGTAATGGTACAGTGGTGGTGGTTGCTGGTTGTGGTTGTAGTAGTAGTAGTAGTAGTAGTAGTAGTAATAGTAGTTATATGAGAAATTTATTTTAGTAGTAGTAGTAGTAGCAGCAGCAGTGGCAGTAGCAGCAGCAGTGAATAGCAGCAGTAGCAGCAGCAGCAGCAGGAATAGCAGCAGTGGTAGCAGCAGCAGCAGCAGCAGCAGCAGCAGCAGTAGTAGTAGCAGTAGCAATAGAAGTATTAGTATTAGTATTATTATTATTATTAGTAGTAGTAGTAGTAGTGGTAGTAGTAGGAATAGTAGTAGTAGTAGTACCAGGAATAGTAGTAGTACTAGTAGTAGTCGTAGTAGTAGTAGTAGTAGTAGTAGTAGTAGTAGTAGTAGTAATAGTTTTTTTTGTTGTTGCTGCTGTTGTTGTTGTTGTTGTTGTTGTTGTTGTTGTTGTTGTTGTTGTTGTTGTTGTGGTAGTGGGAAGTATAAGAAGAGAAGGAAAAGGAGAAATATATTGGGGTTGTTACTTGTGATAGTAGTAGTAAGTGATGTTGCTGTAGGAAAGTAGTAGTAGTAGTAGTAGTAGTAGTAGTAGTAGTAGTAGTAGTACTAATTCTTACTTAACACGAAAAAAAAAATATGGAAATCAAATCAGTGTTCTAAATTAAATGGAAAAGAAAAAAAACCCAGAAATTTTATAAAAGCGTTTACCACGAAAGAAAGTTTGGCTAATCTAATTGAATTTCACCTCAAGTTGTCAGGGATTATTTCATTAGACACCACAATACTTTACCTCCTCTTTCCTTTCCAATATTCATCGTCAATATGAAAGTTTACCACCTGTTATGGGCAATTTATGAACACAATAACACCTAAACCATCTCTCACATCCATCTTCCTATGACCTGAATGCAATTAACCCCTTCAGTACCATGACGCGTTTCCATATTCATTCTATTTACTATTTGATGATTTTATTTAGCTTCAGAAACTCATTTTGGGGGATTCAAATAGTGGAGATTCTTGCCGTCAATCTTCTGACCTCCATAAACCCTTCCTAATGTCAATAAAATGGTCGATTCGTACACGGATCTAGAGGTCAAAATGTGTCCCGCTATTGAAAGGGTTAAGAGGAAGATTTCATGTTATTATACTGTAGTTTTATCCCTTTGTCTGTCTGTCTGTTTGTATCTCCACTTCTCCATCTTTTCACTACCTATCCACTATCCTTCCTTCATCTTTTCACCTTCCTCCCCACTTCTGTATGTACAAGTGGGTGGAGCTTTAAGGCTTAGTTTTTTAGAGGGTTTAACCAATGAAAGGATACCTGAAACCTTCACTGGTGTGGATATTCCGGGTATTGCTACTGGAAAATATTTGTGCCCGGATTGGCAAGAAGTTTACTACACGCATCTGTACCACCTCCTATTTCCCTCTCCACTCTAAACCATTGATCACTATTCCCCTTCATACAGAGAGAAGAACACAAACAAGGTGTTAAAGGTGTTGGTGGGCACAGTTCCAGCTTTCCTTGGCTTTATTGAAGAGTGTGGAAAACAGGTGCTTGCTGGACAGTGGGTGGTTCCACACTCAGGTGTTCAATGGGCAAACAAGGCAAAATTTTTTTTGTACAAGAGGGAAACTATCCAAGAGCAAGGGAAAATAAAAAAAAAGGGCCCACTTCAAATGTAAGGTCCCTAAAAAAGTAGTAGAGAATTAGCAGAAAGACGGAGAAAGTCTTGATGCCGTGGTACAGTGGAACCATGCGTGCTTTGGGTCCGAGGGGTCTCCAAGCGCACGGGTTCGAATCCTGTCCACGGTCCGAGTGTAGGTTGGGCTTCCTCACTCGGGGCAACGGTTTCCTAGCGGGTGGGCTTTGAGATAGGAGGTACCCTAGAAAAGTAACCCTTTTACCCCATAAATTCCCGTGAAAAGCCCACATAGTATAAATAAATAAAAAAAAAAAACCTCCTCTTAAAAGCAAGGAATCAATTATGTACCTGGTCTTACATAAACATCGATCTTTGTAACTTTTCATTTCTATAAGTGTGTTCAATCTCCCTATAAGGTTTTGTTTTGACTCGTGACTACCACCATTATTACTGCATGGTGGTTACTGCTGTGAACATATGAGAACCAGTATTTCTCTCTCTCTCTCTCTCTCTCTCTCTCTCTCTCTCTCTCTCTTTTATTTTCAGGATTTCCAGGTTTTCAGGATTTTAATGATTCCAGTGATGATTTACTAGGAAATCAGAGAGAGAGAGAGAGAGAGAGAGAGACGCACCCATGAGAACCTTACTAGTCGTGATGAGAAAACTGAAAAGTGTTTTATAATATGGGTTCACTTCCACAATTCTCTCTCTCTCTCTCTCTCTCTCTCTCTCTCTCTCTCTCTCTCTCTCTCTCTCTCTCTCTCTCTCAGGTATAGGTGTGTTTGTGTTGCATTGTGAAGTGAGAGAGACAACGTTGTGTGTGAAATGGTACAGTATATTCGCAACGCCTCAGGTATTGTTGCGAGAGAGAGAGAGAGAGAGAGAGAGAGAGAGAGACATTCCCACTCACCTCTCTCTCTCTCTCATGCCGGAGAATCACTCGGCTTCCCCACAAACTTATTCCGTTTTCTACGATCTTACCTGACGCCCCGAAGTCGCAAGGGGGAACAGCGCTAAATTTCACTGTCTCTCCCTCGCCCATTAATCTTTGACTTCACGCCGCTGTGGAGACTTTGGGAGGGGAAGATTCTGCTGTGCGTTACGCTGACGGAGGGAAAGAAAACGTAGGGCCTCGTAATGTTATGAAAGTGTGTTCTCTTGAGTGGTGGTGGTGGTGGTGGTGATGGTGATGGTGGTTGTGGTGAGAGGGAGAGATAGTAATGGGTGATGTATTATGTTATTGGTGTGTATGTGTGTGTGTGTGTGTGTTTTGGTGTCTTGGCGTCTTTCCTCTCTCTCTCTCTCTCTCTCTCTCTCTCTCTCTCTCTCTCTCTCTCTCTCATTTTTTATTCGTGTGTGTGTGTGTGTGTGTGTGTGTGTGTGTGTGTGTGTGTGTGTGTGTGTGTGTGTGTGTGTGTGTGTGTGTGTGTACGAAATTCCTTTTTTTTGTGAAGGCAGGTTTTTATTTAATTTTATCTCATTTTGTTTACTTTTACTCGCTAGTTTGTTTATTTGATTGTTTATTTGTTTATTTATTTATTCATTCATTGTATTGTGAAGTTAGATTAACGTTCGTATTTTTCGCCTTATCTATTTTTACGTTCCTCTATTTTTATTTCATTTATCTTTTTTGTTTATTGTCGTGTTTCACTGTACACCATTCACGTTTACTACAGTCACCACCACCACCACCACCACCACCACCACCACCGCTCAGCACCCTACCACTGCCACCACCACCACCACCACCACCACAACCGCCACCACCGCTCAACACATGTAAGGGACAAGCAATTAACGCAAACACACACCCATCACCACCACCACCACCACCACCACCACCACCACCACCACGAGTTTCCCTGTTTGATCTATTTCAGAATTCGGTTACATTAATTTTTCTCTTTCCTTTTTCGTCGTCATTTATTTAGTTTTTTTTTTTTTTTCCTTTTTTCCTTCCTTTTTTTTATTCTTTCGTCCTGCATTTTGAATTTTGTGATTGCGTATTTATCATTTTTTTTCCTTGCCATTGTCTTTCTTTTTATTGTTTTTTTTTATGTATTCTCTCATCAAATCTTTCAGTCATTTCCTTCTTTCAGTTTCCCTCATTCATATCACTAACTCACTCACAATTTCACTTCATTCACCTTCACCCCATCCTGTCATTCCTTTCCTTTTTCATTTCCTACCTTCATTTTCTTCAATTCATCTTTATTCTTATCATTTTTTTTTCCATTCTCTACAACTCAATTTCCTTCAATCACACCATTCACTCACTCACAAATTCACTTCATTCGTCTCAAAATCATCCTGTCATTCCTTTCCTTATTCATTTCCTTCTTTCATTCTCTTCAATTCATCTTTATTCTTATCATTTCCTTCTTCCATCACCTTCTACAACTCAACTTCCTTCAGTCACAACTATTAATTTTCTCACCTT
>NC_059278.1:1417143-1424643 GCF_017591435.1 Portunus trituberculatus
GACTGATCGGCTTGCTTAATGACTGATTGACTGACTGATTGAATGACAAACTGACTGGTCGGCTTGCTTAAAGACTGACTGACTGACTGACTGACTGATTGACTGATTTATGGACTGATTGACTGACTGACTGACTGATTAACCGGCCGATTTGCTTAGTGTGTGCATTGGTGGGAGTGGATAGCAAATTTACTGACTGACTAACTGACTGACTAACTGACTGACTGATTGACTGACTGACTGACTGATTGACTGGCCGGTTTGCTTAGTGTGTGCATTGGTGGAGTGGATAGCAAGTTCTCAGACGTTTGACTGATTGACTGACTGACTGATTGAATGACTGACTGACTGACTGACTGACTGACTGATTTAGTGAATAATGCTTTTTTTTTACTGACTCATAGTTTTTCTGACTGATTATGTTTACGTAGTTACCAGAATGACAAACTAACTGACTTACTGACTGAATACAACTTGCATTTTTTAAGTAAGAAAGGAAAGCTGGCCAAGACCAACATAAAACAAATGAGAAAATAAAAAAATAAAAATATAAATGACCCGCTAAGTTGCCAGTCCCTTTACAAGTCGTAGAGAGTTACACCCCAAAAAAAAAAAAAAAAATGCATATATCGAACTACCTACCTGAACTTTTAACTAATTGACTAAGAGCCGCTGGAGAGTGAGAACTGAATGGCTAACTAACTGGATGAATGAAAAAGTGTAGTGACAAAGTGAATGAGTATCCTGCTGCTTGTGGGTGGTGGCGGGTGTCAGGCTGGCAGGGAGCAACACGCCGCCACCAGCCACCGTATGCAAGGTCAGACTCTTAAAGCTGACTGACTGGAGTGAAGTACCGCTGGAGTTGGGAGTCGAGAATAGTACCTCAGTTCATTCCCTGCCTCTTGATACCAAAGCCAGTATGTTTCAACCGCTTTGTCCTTTATTTGCCAACCAATAAATAAGATTCTCTGTGTTTTTTTAGGTCATTATACTGAAGTTCCACTGTTCTATGTTTCCCAGGATGAATATCAAGCTTTGGTAATTTTCAGCTCTTTATCCCTTTTTTTCCTAACCACTGAATAAGATTATTTGTGTTTTTTAGGTCCTTATACTCTGGTTCCACTGTCCTATGTTCCCCAGCCTCTGAATATCAAGCCTTAGTAACTTTCGGTCCTGTATCCCTGTATTTTCTATCGCCTAGTTCCATTTCGTTGTGTTTTTTAGATCTTTATACTAATATTCCACTGTTCTATGTTCCCCAGCCTCTGAATATCAAGCCTTAGTAACTTTCACCCCTTTATCCCTTTATTTTCTATCACCTAGTTTGATTTCGTTGTGTTTTTTTAGATCTTTATACTGAGGTTTCACTGTTCTATGTTCCCTGTCTCTAGATCCCAAGCCTTAGTAACTTTTGGCCATTTATTCCTTATTTTCTATCACCTAATTTCGTTTCATTGTGTTTTTAAATCTTTAGACTGAGGTTTCACTGTTCTATGTTTCCTGTCTCTAGATCCCAAGCCTCTAACTCCTTATTTCTAACGTCTGGTACCGATTCTTTGTGTTTTATGATAATTAGACTAAGGTTCCGTTGTTTTTTCAGCCTTCTAGATGTAAGCCAGTGTTATGTCAGGGTTACATAGTTCCAGGACTCCTTATTTCACTTGTTTTTGTAAGTGTCCTGCCTCTGAACACCAAGCTTTAGTAACCATAAATAAAATTGTGTCCGCTACTAATGGGTGGAAGATTAACAGCGCTTCCAGTACTCTTCAAGTTACCTACAGGCGCTATAGGCCAGGACCCCACACCCCAAAAAAAAAAAACTTTCAGCCCTTTTATTCCTTATCTTTTATTCCGTAGTACTGATTCTTTGTGTCTTTAAATCTTTAGCCTAAGGTTCCACTGTATTTTTTCAATCTTCTATACCAAAACCAGTATTGCTTCATAGTCACATACTTCCATTTCTTACTTCCTTGTGTCTATAAGCTCTCTATATCCAAACCACAATATCTTTTTAGCTTTCCAGACCAAATCCTCCAGTGTCCTCAGCTTCCCAGACAAGAGCTTCGATTTTCTGAACTCTTTCTACTCCGTGACCTTTCGAGGGAGGAATGAGATACACGCTTTGCATTTCTCATTTTTAAACTTCCAGAATTCCAGTTCCCAGCTCCAACATTGAAGTATCCAGTCATCCAGTCTTCCAGTCCTTCAGTACTTTGATGATTTAATTGACACTCATCAGCTTCCAGTATTCCAGTGCTTAGTTTCTCAGCCTGTATTCTTCCAGTGCCCATTTTTTTTAAGTCACCAGCTTTCCAGTTCCTGTCTTCCAGCCTCTGATATTCCAGTGCCTCGATTGTTTGAGTCTTATTTTTTTCACCTTGTAATTTCAATCTAGCTTCTCAACCCACTTTATATCACTGTATCATTTGTCAGTAGAGATGATAAAAAAAAAGGAAGGAAGGCAGAAAAATAACGAAGCTCGGTTGATGGAAGTAAGGAATGAAGGAAACTAAGAAAAATTAAGAAAAAAATAAATAAATTCGCAAGACAGAAAGATTAAGGAAAAAAGGAAGGAAGGAAATAATGTTGTATGATAGAAGAACCAAAGAAGAAAGGAAAAAAGGAAATAGGTTTGTAGTAGGAGGGAAGAATCAAGGGAAAAAAAAGGAAGGGAGGAAATAGGTTTGTAGGATGGAAGGATTAAGGAAGAAAGGGAGGAAGGAAGCCATGTAGGAGAAAAGGGAGGTCAAGTTTCCCTATAGAGCTGTAGGTCAAGACAAGGCAGGTGTCCTTACGTTAGTTCACCCAGGTAGATTATGCAAAGTAGCTCAGGTGAGAGAGAGAGAGAGAGAGAGAGAGAGAGAGAGCACTATACATACACACATATACTATTAACTCACAGCTCCCTTTGTTGACATTCTAATTAACACTATTTTTCTCTCCTTTCATACACTTGTGGCACTTCCGGCAACCACAGGTAAGTACAGATTAGCGTCACTCATCCTTCATAACTTCTGCTGGAGGCGCTGACGGGTAAACAAGCTGCAGAAGGTGAGTATGAGTTTTTTTTTTTATACATCCTCAGGTGGTTTCCAGGTGACTAATTAACACTTACCTGTGACACGAAACAATTAGCAACACAGGAAGGAAATGTGTGAAGTCTTTATAAACGTCTACATGAAAGTTAGCGATGAAAAGGACTACATATTCCAATTTCTTACAGTTCAAAGATTAAAATGGCTGTAGAATCAATCAAGATGTCTTACTGTAATTAACCCCTTCAATACTGGGACACATTTTTACCTTGAGATTTGTGTACGATTAGACCGTTTTATTGGCAATAGGAAGGGTCTATGGAGGTCAGAAGATGAACGGCCACAGTCTTCACTATTCTCAATCCCCACACATAAGTTTCTAAAGCTGTGTAGAGTCACTAGATAGTAAGCAGAATGAATATGGAAACGCGTCCTGGTACTGAAGGGCTTAAGGAAAGGAGTACCAGGTTATCAAGACATTTATCCCATTCTTTTGACTCCACTCTTGTTTCTGTTGCCCTTAGCCAGTTTTCCCCTCTTACATAGAAAAATTAGGGAGAGATGTACCAAGTGGCGGTGAGAAGGTTAAGTATTTTCAAAGACACGTGATCAGGTGGTGTTCAAGTGTTCAAGTGGTGTGTGGTGTGTAGGAGAAATGATCAGGTGGTGTTCAGCTGTTCAGGTGGTGTGTGGTGTATAGAAGGAGAAATGATCAGGTGGTGTTCAGCTGTTCAGGTGGTGTGTGGTGTATAGAAGGAGAAATGATCAGGTGGTGTTCAGCTGGTGTTCAGGTGGTGTGTGGTGTATAGAAGGAGAAATGATCAGGTGGTTTTCAGCTGGTGTTCAGGTGGCGCTCAGGTGGTGTGTAGGAGAAATGACGCTCGCAGGTGTTTTCCTATATGGAGGTAAAGATTATTCCTGTTTCCCTGTTTTCCCTGTTTCCTTCCTCCCTCTGCCTCAACATTCCTCCGCTGATGAGGTGAGGAAACGAGGAAGGGGAGAGAGTTAAGGTAAAAAAAAGGAGAAGGAAGAGAGAAAGGAGAAACAGTCCCCTCCCACACGGTCCCCTTCCACACAGTCCCCTTCCACACAGCCCCATTCCACAGTCTCCTTCCACACGGTCCCCATCCACACGGTCCTTCCACACGCCTCCACCTCTTGTGTAATGGAGAGGTAGATTTCACGACACTTACCATTTAAAATCCACTTTCTCGTGACCTAAATTGCTATAAATTCCCGTCTTTTCTTTTTTTTTTTCTATTATTTTTACCAGTGTTTTTTGTCCGTCTATTTTTATTTCTCTCTTTCTCTCTCTCTATCTTTCTCTCTTTTTTTCTAGGACGAGGAAAAGAACGGCCCCTCTTATTTCTTCCCGGCCTGCCACTTAAAGGTGAATTATGTAAATTGCCCCGCGTTTTTTGTTTACCTCTTTCTCTTTTTCTGTGTTATCTACGTTTGTCCAAATTTACATATCAAATCCACTTCGTGTTCCCAATTTACTAAGCGTTCCTGCCTTTAATAACACCAAACAGCGCTTTCCTTTGCCACTGTAAGCCTAGAAAATGGATTACGCAACAGTGGAACCAGTGGAGATAGATTTAACATCGAAAATAAAGGCCCAGGAGTGTTTCTTTGAGTCTCCGATGAAAAAGGGAGAAAAATGGTGTTATGAGACCGTTTTCTTTGGTTCAGCGTTATGAAAGAAAATGGGTTTGCTTGCGTAGCTTTGCCGGCGTGGGATCGATACCCGGTGTTGCTACTTTGCCAGAGTACTCGTGTATTTTTTCTCTCTCTTTTCTTTGTTTTTGTGTGAAGTGGGAGTTTTACTATGGAGTCCCTCTTTTCTGGTAATGAAGTGCGAGGTGTGTGTGTGTGTGTGTGTGTGTGTGTGTGTGTGTGTGTGTGTGTGTGTGTTGGCATCATTAGTATCATTTCTGTCGTTTGATTTTCATTTCAAACGTTCTGCAGTAATAATCATTCGTGTGTGTGTGTGTGTGTGTGTGTGTGTGTGTGTGTGTGTGTGGTAAGGGACGCAATATCCGTTTTCTCCCATCCTTTCTGCAGAGTCGAGGCTAAACTTTTATTTATTACGTTAAGAAGAAAACGGGATTACAAAGTGCGCTTCTTAGCTTTACTAAAGATGACACATGACCTCCTCCTCCTCCTATTCTTCTTCCTCCTCCTCCTCCTCCTCCTCCTCCTCCTCCTCCTCCTCCTCCTCCTCCTTCTCCTGCACCGTACTTTCTCTGCTTTTCCTCCTCCTCCTCCTCCTCTTCTTGCTCCTTTGGGAGAAATATAACTTCTCCCACGAATCCTTTTTCCTCCTCCTCCTCCTCCTCCTCCTCCTCCTCCTCCTCCTCCTCCTCCTCCTCTTTCTCCTCCTCCTCTTCTAGTGAAAATACAACTTTCAGACGATATTATGGCAACACTCAACGAGAGAGAGAGAGAGAGAGAGAGAGAGAGAGAGAGAGAGAGAGAGAGAGAGAGAGAGAGAGAGCGCATTTTCTTTCTTATCTCGAGAAGGAGAGTGACGTTGACTGGACCAAGAACACACACACACACACACACACACACACACACAGAGAACTGATTCCTCCTCCTCCTCCTCCTCCTCCTCCTCCTCCTCCTCCTCCTCCTCCTCCTCCTCCTCCTCCTCCTCCTCCTCCTAATGTCAAATTAACACAATTATCACCACACTTCCACCACTCGAAATGACCACAATTCTGATAATGACACTCGTGATGGGCCCCGAAAACAACAACAATAACAATAACAACCACAACAACAACAACAACAACAACAACAACAACAACAACAACAACAACAACAACGAATAACACTCCAGCAACTTCATTTTCTCCCATTCCTTCCACCTCACTCCACTTCACTCCATTTCTTTCCTTCTCTTTCTTCCCACCCCCCCCTTAACCTCCTTCCCTTCTCCCTTTTTCTTTCCTCCTCCTCCTCTTCCTCCTCCTCCTCCTCCTCCTCTTACTCCTCCTACTCCTCCTCGTCCCTTCACCCCATCCCCTTCCCTTCCTGCAGCCGTCCCTTCCATTCCCTTGTTTCTTTGTATTGTTTACCTTGAAAGGAAGGGAAGCAGGGTGGAAGAGAGCTGGAAAAATACTAATATGGACACAAATTCATCTTAGCTATGAATATTAAGAGTATATTTCATTTATTTTTCTCTTATTTGTTTTTTTTTTCTCTATATTTTTTCTCTATTTTTTTTTTTTTTTCAAGTTTCCACGTTCACATGATGGCAGCGTAGTGGCTTTTACGGGAAGGGGGAGAGAGAGAGAGAGAGAGAGAGAGAGAGAGGGGAAAGGGAGAGGTAATGGTTTTGGAGTGAGTATGTGTATATATATTTTTTTTTCCTCCTTTTTCTTTTTATACTTTTTTTTTTCCTTTTGTTGATCTTTCATATTTTTTTAATCTTTATTTTTCCATTTGCCTTGTTGTTGTTGTTGTTGTTGTTGTTGTTGTTGTTGTTGTTGTTGTTGTTGTTGTTGTTGTTGTTCTCTCGTTTTCTTATTCCTTCAGGAGTTTACGTGTTGTCTTTATTGTTTTTGTAATCATTTATATTTTTTTCTGTACCTATAATCATACCTGGCCCATACGTACCTTTGCGTGTCAGTTAATAGGCTGGTAATGACCCTCTCTCTCTCTCTCTCTCTCTCTCTCTCTCTCTCTCTCTCTCTCTCTCTACGTGGCATCTATTTCCTTCATACACACGTTTTTTAATCCCTAGTACTACTACTACTACTACTACTACTACTACTACTACTACTACTACTACTACTACTATTTCTTCTTGTTCTTCTTGTCCTTTTTGTTCTTGTTTTTGTCCTTGTTCTTGTTCTTCTTGTTCTTCTTCTTGTTCTACTACTACTACTACTACTACTACTACTACTACTACTACTACTACTACTACTACTACTACTACTACTACTACTACTACTACTACTGCTGCTGCTGCTGTTATTACTACTACTACTGCTACTACTACTTCTACTACCATCATTTCTACTATTGTTACTACTACCACCACAGCCATCAATACTACCACTACTATCACTACAACCACCACCACCACTACTACTACTACCACTACTACTACTACTACTACTACCACTACCACTGTCACTACTACCACCATTATTACACTTGCAAGGGCGTTATGTCACAGGCGGCGGGGGAAGAAAATATATATACAAAAACAAGCTCTCTTTTTCGTCCTCACCTTTCTTCTTTCTCTCTTTTTGTTGTGATTAAAGCAGCAGGGTCGTGTTTTTCTTTGATTTTCCGCGAGATGCCTCCGTGTGTGTGTGTGTGTGTGTGTGTGTGTGTGTGTGTGTGTGTGTGTGTGTTTTATCTCAGTTCTGCTTAGAGTCCAGGCTTCACTAGGGTTGTTTCTCCTCCTCCTCTTCCTCTTCTTCATCCTCCTCCTCCTCCTCCTCCTCCT
>NC_059278.1:1429643-1444643 GCF_017591435.1 Portunus trituberculatus
TACTAGTAGAGCATTTTATTGACATTACGAAGGAGGAGGTGGTCAGAAGAGTAATGGCTACAGTCTTCACTATTTTAATCCCCCTCATGAGTTTCTGAAGGTGTATTAAATCAGCAAATAGTAAGAAGGATGGATTTGGAAACGCGTCATGGTACTGAAGGGATCAAGGAAGGATTTAATTTCATTCTAAATTGGCCTCACATTCACTTGCTCTTAATTTTACTTACTTCATTACATTGTAGGATTAGTAAATAGTTTTTTTCATCATATCAGTCTTATAATACATTCCATTGCTCTCCCAAGTTCATTGTATCCTATTTTACATGTCATCCTAGCACGTCCTATCATTTTACGTCCTTCGTTAAGTTCATGTCCTATTTCAACACATCCACGCCATCCTGTAACGCTTTATCCTACCTAGCCATTCCTCAGTATTATCCTATTTTACATGTCATCCTAACACATCCTATCCTTTAACATCCTTCGTTAAGTTCACGTTCTATTTTAACACATCCACGCTATCCTGCAACGCTTTATCCTATCTGGCCATTCCACAGTATACTGTATCGTATCCTAAACAATTACATGTCATCTTAACATATCCTGACACATCCTTCATAAGTAGCCTAGGTATTTATCCATCCTATTTGTTCTCTCTATGTGTTCCCTCGTGTTCTCACCCAAGGTGTATCGTATCGTGTAGTTTTAAGAGTCCTAGCATATCCTAACTCAAAATCCTTCATAAGCTGCCTTCGAAATTATCCATCCTATCTGTACTTCCTTTGTGTTCCCTCATGTTCCCCCTTCCGAGTTCTCTCCTAAGAGGTAATGTGTCGTGTAGTTTCAAGAGTATCCTAGCATATCCTAACACATCCTTCATAAGCAGCTTACGTATCTATCCATCCTATTTGTTCTATCTTTATGTTCCGTCGTGTTTTCGCTCACAAGATGTATCGGTTCATGTCGTTTCAAGGAGTCTCCTAACATATCGTAACACATCCTTTATAAGTAGCCTCTATATTAATCCATCCTATTTGCTTTTCCTTTGTGTTCCTTCGTGCTCTCTCCCAAGATGTTTCGTGACGTGTATAGTTTTAAGAGACCTATAGACTCTGTTCACTCTAAAATGGCCCCTGGATTTCAAACATACTGTATTGATATCGTCCTTGATTTGATGTGAATAATGTTTTTGTTTTTGTTTTTTTATACTATGTGGGTTTTTCACGCGCTTATGACAAGGAGAGCTCACGGTTTTCCTCAAGATCTGACAACCACGCATTCCCAGGGACACCCTTCGGACCGGCGAGACCCAGGAGCCACTTTAGAGTACACAGACTATAACATATCCTAACCACATTCTTTATAATCAGCCTCCGTATTTATCCATTTTATCTGTTCTTCCTTTATGTTCCCTCGTGTTCTCTATTCCAAGTTGTGCCGTGTCGTTTAGTTTGAAGAGCCTCGCGTTATTCTGCCCCGCGTATGATTTTCACTAGTGGGGCTTTGAACTCTCAGCCCTTTCACTGTTACACCCTTTGTTTATGTTCAGAGCTCTGTGGGAATTGTTTGCTTACATGGACACAACGGAAAGGGACCTGGAGGCTTGATTTTGCTCCTTTTTCAAGCTACAAAATTATTCCCGTTCACTGCTTCGGTTTTCCTTTGTTTTTATTCAGTGTTGTAAGGAAATTGTTATCAAGGAATTGTTTATTTGCATGAACACAACAGAAAGGGACATGGAGGTTAAAAATTTGGTCTCTCTTCCAAGCTACACACTTATTCCCATTCACTGCTTCGGTTTTCCTTTGCTTTTATTCGTTGCTGTAAGTAAACTATTAGTAAAGAATTGTTTATTTCTATGGATACAACAGAGAAGGACGTAGAGGTCGAATTTTTATCTTTTTTCAGGTTACAGAATTATTCCCGTTCACTGCCTCGATTTTCCTTTCTATATATTTAACACTGAGGAAAGAAATTGTTATCAGTATGGATTCGAGGAAAAGAGAATACGTAAGAGATTAACTGGCAAACTACAGAAATAGTCAAGTTTTTTTTGTTATCTAATACTTTACTTCATCATAAAACACACTGAGGCTTTTTCGTTTCTTATCTTACAACTATCTTTAAACACTATTCTCTTTATTTCTTTCCGTCAAACTTTACTTCAGCGGTACTTTAGATGTGGACTTTAGCATACGAGCATTTTAAGTGACTAGTGTACAGATCAACGTCAGGAAAGTTGCGATCCGACGGTGGGAGGAGGAGGAGGTTTTATTAAGTCACTGTCGAAAGCCACAAGCCAGCACAAGCCAGCAGCTGTTCAGGTCAGGAGTGCCGTGGTAAATCTGGTGCCACCCATACAGATCTGGTTAAGCTCAGCCAATCAACCCTTGTGCGTGTGTGTGTGTGTGTGTGTGTGTGTGTGTCGGGTTTGGTCGTCCCTCAATACATCACCACCTCGTCCAGGGTTGGTGGGAGGTCGTCATGTCGTCCCCTGCGCGCCAAAACGCCTCTCGACCTGGGAATATAAACGGCGGTGCTCGAGTCGCTCCCTCACCGCCCGCCGCTGACCCCATTACTTCGCCCTGTATCTCCGCTCCTTTTAGCCCCTGACAGAGCACATTTCCAGGGTTGCGGGAGCGTTACTTATCTCACACGAGTACTGAAGGGGGAGGATGTTTGCACAGGGGGAGAGGAGGGAGACGGGTTGGGGTGTTAAAGAGAGGTCGAGTTAGGGGGCGGGGCCAGTCAACGCTAGCCGCTGTCTTGCTGGCCCCGCTCAGTGTCGCTTCGGCCGCCGTGAGGGATGGAGGTATACACATCCTCCTCTCCCGCTGGCTTGTGTATGTGACTCGAGTGGTGATACAGACAGTTAATCCGTTGGTGATAGTGGTGTCCAGCGGCGTCTCCACCCCTGTAGCGGCCGCCAGTGAAGTGTGGGTGGTGGTGACGCGCGTGCCTTACCCGAGGAAGTGATTTAAATGCTAATTACCGTAAACAGGTGAGCCAGGTGTCCAGGTGGTGATAAATTAAGTGAGTTGCTCCTGTCTGTCGCTACGCAAAGCACCGATAGATGACTGGAGCGGTGTTGTGTGGAGGTGTGGTGACAGATGTGGTGTGGTGAGGTAGTGTGGATACTGTTGAAGTTATTGGTGTAGATGTAATGGGGAGGATGTCATTGTGTGTGGATGTAATGGGAGGATGTGGATGTGGATATCATGATGGGAAGCTGTGATGGGAGGGTGTGATGTGATGTGGATGTGGATGTCATGATAGGAGGCTGTGATTGTATGTGGATGTAATGGGAAAGTGTGATGTGATGTGGATGTCATGATAGGAGGCTGTGATTGTATGTGGATGTAATGAAAAGTGTGATGTAGATGTGGATGTCATGATGGGGAGCTGTGACTATGTGGATGTAATGGGAACGTGTGATGTGATGTGGATGTTGTTGTCATGATGGGAAGCTGTAAATGGGGTGCGGATATAACGGGGAAACTGAAAGGGGGAGGGTGTGGGTGTGGGTGTGGATATCGTGATGGGAAGCTGTGATTTTGGTTGTGTGGATATAAAAGGCAACCAGCAATCATGGGGAATGTGAATATTATGAAAATGCCTTGGCAGTGTGGATAGGAAGGCATTATAGTGTGTGGATATCGTAATAAGGAGACTGTGTGACGATGTGGATGTAATGTGGATATAGCGAAAACAAAAATAACGTATGCAATAAAATAAGATGTAGTAAGATATTGTGGAGTAATAGAACAAGCAGAGAGAGAGAGAGTGGAAGTGGAAGACAAGAGTTCACGAGTGTCAGTGTTGAAATGGAAGAGCGTAGGAGTGAAGTGGAAGAGCGGAAGAGGGAGTGTCAGAGTGGATTGGTTAAAAGTTGTCACAGTTTGGACCACAGAACGCGTCGTGTAGTGTGAGAAGTTGTGACAGTGACAGGAGCCGATATATTGGTGACCATAAGCTTTATTACAGAGAGAGAGAGAGAGAGAGAGAGAGAGGGGAAATACCGTGGATCTCTTTTTTATCCACCTTTTGATCATTCTACAATATTCCTGTGAGCGAAAACTTTTGAATTATCTCATTGAACGTGATAATATTCCTCTCTATCTCACATTGATTAAAGATTTACCTTCACATTTTCGTTTATTTGCGTGCGTTGAGTGTGTTGATGAATTAGTGTGCTGTATTTATGCCAGCTCTAGAGAAGTGTGAGGGATATTTATGAGTATGTAAATGAATGCAGTTTGTATGTGTTTGCTTTTTGTGTGTGTGTGTGTGTGTGTGTGTGTGTGTGTGTGTGTGTGTGGTGTGATACTGCAGTGAAGGAAAAATGAAGGACAAACGGATGATAAGTGGAGCATGAATGAAAATCACGCACGCACACACACACACACACACACACACACACACACACACACACAATCTTCATTCATCCATCCTTCCATTCACTCACTTCCCTCACTATCGACATCATAAGCTTGACAAATCCCAACCCCACACACACACACACACACACACACACACACACACACACACACACACAGACAGACGTCGAGAATCTTACTTTATTGAACCTATAGAACCAAATCCTTTTATTTAACATCTTAAGACATTTGAGGATATTAAAAGGTTCAGATCGCCTTACTTTATTGATCTAGTGGTGCTGGATAGCTTTTATGGTATATTGTTTAAGTATTTATAGTTTGTAAAGGTTCCAGTCGTGTTACGGCACAATACTGGTCCCTTTTAAGTCTTTCAGTACTATATACATCTTGTAGACTCCCTTGGCTTAGCTAGGTTAGGTTAAATTAGGTTAGTAAAGACAATCGACAAGTTTCTTACAGTTTGGTTAGGTTAGGTGATAAAAGACTATAGGGAGGTTTCACACACTTGGGTATCTTCTAGTGATAGTTTGGCTAGGTTAGGTTAGGTTAAATGAGGAAAGATGAATGATTAACCCCTTCAGTACCATGCCGCGTTTTTATATTCATTCTGTTTGATATAAGGCGATTTGATACAGCTTCAGAAACTTATGTGGGGGATTAAAATAGTGAAGACTTTGGCCTTTAATCTTCTGACCTCCATAGACAGTTCATAATGTAAATAAAATCGTCTAATCGTACCCAAAACTCATGGGGGAAAAAATCGCTCCTGTACTGAAGGAGTTAGTAAGAATTGATAAAATGATGCATAACAAATGGGAAGTAAATAGCAAGTAATGAATGACAAACTAGGGAATGTCAAGTGAACGATTGATGAATGATGAATGAAAGCGATGATGCATAAGGAATTATTAGATAGATATTGAATAATGGATAGCAAATGAATGAAGGATAGAGTGAGTGACTCCCCAAACCTTTCATCTGGATAAGAAAAAATAAAATAATAGAATAAATAAATAAAAAAAAAAACCTTGCTAAGCTTAATCCAATCCCCCAAAATGGCTTCCAGAACATAATGAAGGCGATCCCGTAGCAATGAAAGGTGTTTGAGATCCCTTCTCCTATAACCTTGAAACTTGACCCTTCCCCCCCATCCACCTCCTTCTCTACCTCCCCACGACTCCCTTGCCTTGGTCGTCATTATTATTATTATTATTATTATTATCATCATCATTCATAGCGTTTGTGAATTAATATTTCCTACATTTTTTTTTTCAATTTGCATGAGAATTATTGTCATTATTTTTTGGGGGGCTTCGGGGGCGTTGCTCCTTTGTGTCTAGTGTTTATTAATTTGAGGTACGATATATATATTTTTTTTATCTGTCGAGTGTATGATGTTTTATTTTTTTTCTTTTTCCTTTGTATGTTAAAAGGATGTCTGTTCTTATTCAATTTCGTGTTTTATTAATTTTTGAGGTATATTTTGTATTATTCTCTCTCTCTATTTCTCTCTCTCTCTCTCTCTCGTTTCCTGTTTTTCCTTTTATCTTCGTCACATTTTATTCTTTTGAGTTAAAACTATCATTCTTTTGTCTCGATGCGTGAGCTGATTAACTTTTAAAAACCTTCGTGTTTCTGTATTTTTAATCATTCTATTGTTACTTCTCTTTTATACACACTAGATATTATACTTTTTTTTTCCTTTCTTCCTTTGTTTCTAATCATTATCATTATTACTTTTATACGCTTTGATTACTCAGTTTTTCCTTCATTTCTTTATTTTTCACTCGATTCCAACATTCATTATTACCTGCATGTGTTATTTTCATCTTTTTCGTATTAAAATCATCAATATTTCTTTTATATGCTTTGATTACTCTCTCTTTTTCCTTCTTTAATTTATTTTTCACACCACTCCAGCATCCATTATTGCCTCCATGTGTTAAAATAGACCTTTATCTTTATCTCATTTGTATTAAATTATCATTATTTCTTTTATATGCTTTGATTACTTTCTTTTTCCTTCCTTTCTTTATTTTCTCACTCCACTCCAGCATTCATAATTACTTGCATGCATTAAAAATAGACCCTTTTTTATCTCATTCGTATTCAATCACTGTTCTATTATTAACACCTGTGGTCTCTATTACTCTTTCTTTTTCCTTCCTTACTTAGTTTTTCACTCCACTACAACATCAATAATTACCTCCACGTATTAAAATAGACCCTTCTTTTTATCTCTCGTATTCATTCACTATTCTACTATTAACACCTGTGGTCTCTCTTACTCTATCTTAATCTCTTTGCTTCCTTACTTTTATTTCTCACTATACAGCATCTATAATTATTTGCATGTATTAAAAAATAGACCCTTCTTTTTTATCTCACTCCTATTCAATCACAATTCTATTATTAACACGTGTAATCTTTCTTCAGAGCACCGTAGTAGCTTCACTCGAAGCTTCACACGTCACGTAGGTATAGCGGGTTGGGGGAAGGGCGTCACACGAGTCGTTTTCTATAATGGACGAGTTAATAATCCCATTCTCTCTGTATTGCAATGGTGTCACGGTGCCAGTGTGCATATTGCTGTTTTATTCGCTTGTGCTGCCAGTTTTATTAATATGAGGTCTGTTTGGGTGTCTCGTACTAACTGTGTTTTGTCTGTTTCTCTCTCTCTCTCTCTGGTTTTGTCTGTGTGTTTGTGCGTGTGAATGGTTGTTTGGGTGGGTGGGTGGGTGGCTCTCTCTCTCTCTCTCTCTCTCTCTCTCTCTCTCTCTCTCTCTCTCTCTCAGAGGCAGACTTTTAAGTGCCGTTTCATTTAACTCTTAATTTTAATTCTTTTGTAGTTTCATTGAGCGAGGTAATGAAAAAAAGATGCCACATGCGCGCAGTAGTGTAATAGAAGCTACGTTATTATTATTATTTTCATTATTATTATTATTATTATTATTATTATTATTATTATTGTTCGCTTCTCAATTGAATATATATATAAAGGAGCAGGTGGAGTGTTGGGGGGAAGCCATTGTCACACCTGAGAGGAAATGAGGAAAGGTGTGGCTTGTGGTTACCTGTATATACCTGTACCTCACCTGTGTTACCTGTACGTTTACCTGTATGTACCTGTTTTGCGGTCTGTTTATGCCTGTGTGTTAATCTCTATATACCTGCCACCTCTTTCAATCTATGTTATTTTTGTTACCTGTGTGTCTATATTTACTACCTGTTACCTGGGTTACCTGCGTTTACCTGTATGTCACGTTTCCTTCACCTGTATTATTCTATTACCTATTAAGTGTATTACCCATTCCTACTCCTCTTACCTTTCCATCTGATACATTACTTCCCTCTTTTTGTCATCCTTATTTTACCAGTAAGTTATTATTTCAGTTACCTGCTACTTACCTGGTCGTAACGTGGGGCTGAGGTGCTCGATCGCCGCTCCCTTTTGCGTAGTTTCTTTCACTGCCGAGGAAGCGTTTAAGGTCATCGACTGGGCACGACATACCTGCTTGAGTCAATGACGTCTATAATACATGAGTGAATGCAGTGGTAAGAGTAAGGGAAGTGGTGGTGGTGGCAGTGGTGTGTTCCTTGTAGTTGTAATCTTGACAGTGATAGTAATAGTAGTAGTAGTAGCAGTAGTAATAATTAGGTTAGGTTATGTTAGGTTATGTGTAATAGTGACAGTGATGGTAGTAGTAATAGTAGTAGTAGCAGTTTTAGTAGCAGAGATAATTAGAAACAATTAATTTGCAGATACGGCAATAGAAGAGAAAAAATTTTAACAGCAACAGCAGCAGCAGTAGTAGTAGTAGTAGTAGTAGCAGCAGCCAGTCGTAGTAGAAGCAGCAGCAACAGCGGTTACAGTACAAGCACACATCACGG
Organism: Portunus trituberculatus; assembly: GCF_017591435.1. NCBI lineage: Eukaryota > Metazoa > Arthropoda > Malacostraca > Decapoda > Portunidae > Portunus > Portunus trituberculatus. Next base: position 1,437,932 of record NC_059278.1, read on the forward strand.
ATCCATTCACAGTTATGATGGCAGTAGCGGTGATGGCGGCAATATTCATAACAAGTAGGGGATGAAGGAACGTGATTTCAAAAAAGTAATTAGACGTAGCGTGAAAAACGGCGTGAGTGAAGCCGAGTCACGCCGCTCACACAACACCCTCCTCACCTGCACTGCGAGGGGCACTTCACTAATTGCATATTAATGAAAACGGGATGTGTGTTTACTTTCAGTCCGTGCTTTTCAAATTGAGGCTACTACTCTGATTTGTTTTATGGGCATTCATTAATTTATTTTTTAAAAGTTTTTGGAGTTTTTATTTTGGGTTATTGTTGTATTTTTATTTAATTTGATTTGAAGAGCTTTTTATTCGTCCCTCACGCTGGTGTAACTATTTCCTGTGTGTGTGTGTGTGTGTGAAGTAATATTTCATTGCAGGATAAAATTACACGCGAGAATGCTGTGTACGTATGAATATGTATACGTACACATGTATACGGTCGACCTACACACATGACTCAATACATACATACATGCATACATACATACATGCATGCACACACTGATACATACGTACACATACAGAGTGCAAAGTAAAGGTATTCAAACATATCATTAGCCACGCCCTACGCTCCACACACACACACACACACACACACACACACACACACACACACACACACACACACACAACAGAACGGTCGACATTAAAATTTGGCCGAATGTGGCGTGGCTCTTTTTAATCTCCATTGAAAGTAAGTTTGAGTTCCAAATTAAAGAAGTGAGAGTTTTGAATTGCAAAGAAGAGAGAGAGAGAGAGAGAGAGAGAGAGAGAGAGAGAGAGAGAGAATTAGGCTAACATCTTGGTGTTGACTGAAGCTAAGGAAAACTGGTTGAAAAGCTGTGTGTGTGTGTGTGTGTGTGTGTGTGTGTGTGTGTGTGTGTGTGGGGTTAATTAGTGCAGGTGGTACAGTCGGGCATGGTAATGGTGGGTGCAGTAGTTGCTATTATGGTGATGGTGGTGGTGGTGGTGGTGGTGATGGTGATGTTGGTTTATTTACTTTAGTGATGGCAGGGTTACGACGGGAGTAATTGTGGTGGTGGTGGTGGTCGGGTATTATTATCATAACTATTACTACTGCTAATACTACTACTACTACTGTATATATTGTAGTAGCAGTAGTGTAGTAGCACCACTAATAAAAAAGAAAAATTCCACACATATCCACTCTTTCATAACTCTTTGTACTCCACCACCACCACTACTACCACCACCAGTACCACCACCACCACTCTGTCACTAGAAACAGAAACCGCTTTAAATATCGTAACTTGTCACATTCTGAATTCCCTCCCAGCATCTGTTTGCGTGTGTCTATATGTGTGTGTGTGTGTGTGTGCGTGCGCGCTTTTGAGTGGGGGGTATTAAGAGAAGCTTCATCACCTGTAAGCCGATCAAATTTGAGAGAGAGAGAGAGAGAGAGAGAGAGAGAGAGAGAGAGAGAGAGAGAAAGTAATCGGTCTTTATTTGATTCTCTTCTTCTGTGTCAACACGAACAAGTTTCAGAGCCGAAGCCAAAGACGAGATAATGTGATTCGGACACGCCCCTCCCTTCCTCCTCCTCCTCCTCCTCCTCCTCCTCCTCCTCCTCTGATCTAACGCTATTTGTCTCGTCTGTTTCTTTCTTATCAGTCGCACGTTTCTAGTGGTGTGTATGTGAGAGAGAGAGAGAGAGAGAGAGAGAGAGAGAGAGAGAGAGAGAGAGAGAGAGATTTATCGTCTTTTTAATCTAATTTTTTCGTCTAATGTTGGAAAAATATGGGAAAATTAGACGCAAGTGATAATAGTAGTAGTGGTAGTAGCCGCAGTAATAGTAGTAGGAATAGGAATAGTAATAGTAGTAGTGGTAGTAGTGGTGGTGGTGGTGGTGGTAATAGTAGTAGTAGTAGTAGTAGTAGTGGTGGTGGTGGTGGTAATAGTGGTAATAATTAAGTCAGGTTAAGCTAAGTTACGATAAAAATGACGTAAACTATTATTATTATTATTATTATCATGTTATTTTTGCTATCCTCGTCATTATCATTACTTTTTATGGTGATAATGAAGACAACACCACCACCACCACCACCGCCAATAAAAACAACACCCAAAACAACAACACCCAAATCAACAACACCAAAAACAACAACAACACCAATAACAACACCAGCAATAGCCCAAACAGTAGGTAATTAACCCTTTCTTCTTAATGACTAGCAAATTTGCATTTTATATACGTATTTACTATGCAACTAGTAAATCAGTCACGGCACTAACATAGAAGCTTTATTGGCCCTCCTTGATTATGCTGCTGTTGTTGTTGTTGTTGTTGTTGTTGATGGTGATGGTGGTGGTAGTAGTTCTAGTTGTTGTTGTGGTGGTGGTCGTTCTAGATGTTGACAGTAGTGGTGGTTGTGGTTGTTGTGGTGGTGATGGTGGTGGTTCTAGTTGTCAGTGGTGGTGGTTGTGGTGGTTGTTGTGGTGGTGATGGTGGTGGTTCTAGTTGTCAGTGGTGGTGGTAAGAGGTAGCACTTCCAGAGAGAGAGAGAGAGAGAGAGAGAGAGAGAGAGAGAGAGAGAGAGTGAGTTTGAGCTGAGAAGGGTAATGGGTAAGAAAGTTGTTATGAAGAAAAGAAAGGAAGGAAAGAGAGAGAGAGAAGAGGGATGCCGATGAGTGTGCGGCGAGAGAGAGAGAGAGAGAGAGAGAGAGAGTTGGGAGATTGTGTTTAGAAGATAATAAGGTGTGGGCGGAGGAGGAGAATGAGGGAAAAACGAGGAGGAGAATGAAGAAGACGACGAGGAGGAGGAGGAGGAGGAGGAGGAGAAAAAGAGGAATGGTCATAGAGAAAGCTTTGGTGGAAGGAGTCTATGGAGAAAAGAATGTATTACTTGAGAGAGAGAGAGAGAGAGAGAGAGAGAGAGAGAGAGAGAGAGAGAGGCGTTATCCTTTTTGGCTAATCCTATTTACGATACTGGGGAACAGATGCGAGAGAGAGAGAGAGAGAGAGAGAGAGGAGAGTCGACTTCTAAAATTGCATACAGATTGGATGTGTGTAACTTGCTATTCGCCTAAGGGGACTGTCTGTGTGTGTGTGTGTGTGTGTGTGTGTGTGTGTGTGTGTATACTCTCTTCGACTCAGTTCACCTCCCAAAAATACGTGTAGTGTGACAGCTTAGTTCTGCTGTTGGCCTGTGTGTGTGTGTGTGTGTGTGTGTGTGTGTGTGTGTGTGTGTGTGTGTGTGTCTGTCTGTGTCTGTCTGTGTGTGTGTGTGTGTTGTTTCAGGTATGTACAAACAGCAGTGGGCGGAAGACTGTTGGATGCGTTTTTCTGTTTGTATGTCTGTTTTTTTGTTGCATGCACCTGTGTGTGTGTGTGTGTGTGTGTGTGTGTGTGTGTGTGTGTGTGTGTGTTGTAGAATTTTTCCGCATACATTATTAGAAGATGATGGGATTTTTTCGTGTGTCTGTCTCTGTGTGTGTGTGTGTGTGTGTGTGTGTGTGTGTGTGTGTGTGTGTGTGTAGTTTTACGCGCGTGCATGCGTGCGAGTGCGGCTTACAGAACGGTCTGGGAAGTAAAGGTGCATGACTGGAAGCTCCTGATCCGTAAGGAAGAGGAAGAGGAGAAGAAAGAAGAAGAGGAGGAGGAGGAGGAGGAGGAGGAGGAGGAGGAGGAGGAGGTGATGCTCGTGAAAAAAGAAAGAAGAGGAGGAGGAGGAGGAGGATGAAGAAGATTAGAACCTACCCACCTATCCACACACACACACACACACACACACACACACACACGCACACAACTCAGTCGAGGTGAAACTGAAGGTAAAAAAAATCTTCTAAGCCTTTTCCTCCTGTCTCTTGTTTTCTCTCGCTTCCTCACCTTTTGTTTTCCTCCCCCTCCCCCTCCTCCTCCTCCTCCTCCATTGCGCCCTCTCTGACCCTTAGAGAGAGAGAGAGAGAGAGAGAGAGAGAGAGAGAGAGAGAGAGAGAGAGAGAGAGAGAGAGAGTTATACATACATTCCCAGTTCTGCGATTTTATTTACTGCATGAAATTAAGCTGAAAATTCCCCAAATAAAACATGAAATAATACACAATAAAAATAACTTAAAAAAAGAAAGATAGAAATAAAAAAATACCAACACAATTCTCTCTCTCTCTCTCTCTCTCTCTCTCTTTTCAAAACATTTATCATCTTTGCCGATTTATTTATTTTCCCGCTTTTGTTTACACTGAGGTGCTTAAAACGAGGGAAACTAGGAGATTTTTTCCTCGCTTCACGCTGATGACTGGCCATTGAAGGGAAGGGAAGGGGAGTGGAGGGGAAAGAGGGGAAAAGGGAGGAGTAGAAGCAAGGACAGGAGAGAAGTAGGAAAGGGAGGAGAAATGATAGATAGGAGAGAAGTGATGAGGATGGAAAGAACGAGGGAAAAGAAGATAACAGGAGAAAAGGAATGAAGAGGGAGAGAAAGAGGAAAGGGAGGAGAAATGATAGACAGGAGAGAAGAGATGAGGATGGAGAGAACGAGGGAAAGGGAAGGAAAAAAAAGATAACAGGAGAGAAGGAATGAAGAGGGAGAGAAGAAGGAAAGAGAAGGTGGAATGATATAAAAAGGGAGAGAAGAGCGAAGAAGAGGGAAATGGGAAGGATAGAAGAGAAAGAATGGAGAGAGAGAGAAAGAGGGAAGGAGAGGAAAAATGGTAAAGAGAGGAGAGAAAGAATGAAGAAGGAAAGAGAAAGAGAAGGGATAGGGAAGTACAAGAGAGAAGGAAGAAAAGGAAAGACTGAAAACGAGGAAGGAAAGGAAGAGAAAGAGGAAGAAAGAAAGAATAGAGAAAAAAGACCAAAAATTATGAAAGGAAGAAAGGAAAGAAGAATAACTACATAAAGATAGAGAGTAAAGGAGAGGGAAAAGAAGAAGAAAGAGAATAAAAGAAGCTAATAAGAAAGAAAGGAAATGCAATAGAAACCAGAGTAATAGAAGAGACCAAAGGAGAGAGAGAGAGAGAGAGAGAGAGAGAGAGAGAGAGAGAGAGAGAGAGAGAGAGAGAGAGAGAGAGAGAGAGAGAGAGAGAGAGAGAGAGAGAGAGAGAGAGAGAGAGAGAGAGAGAGATACAGAATGAATAAAGTTTAGAAGAGTCGGAAGAGAGAAGATTGGAATAGGAGAAAAAGCAATAACAGGAGAGAGAGAGAGAGAGAGAGAGAGAGAGAGAGAGAGAGAGAGAGAGAGAGGAAGATAGGAAGGAAGGAAGGATGAAATAGCAGAAGGGAACCATGCCAGAGAAAAAAAAAGGAAGAGAAAGGGAAGAATAATTAGGTTAGGGATGTAGAGAGAGAGAGAGAGAGAGAGAGAGAGAGAGAGAGAGAGAGAGACACGTGAAGAAATTGATATACGAAGTGCAAATCATTCACAAGTAAGAGAATGACCCAAGGAAGGAAAGGTGAAAGTGAGTCTTAGAGTTAGTTTTAGAATGAAGTCAGTCAGTCGATTCGTGGGTGAGTGAGGGAGTGAGAAAGTGAGATAGAGAAAGTGAGAATAGACTGCGAGAGTGTGCGAGACAACTGCTTGAGCGCGCTGCAAATTGATAAGACAGGGAGGGAAGGAGTGACTTTCCAGAGAGAGAGAGAGAGAGAGAGACCTAACAGTGGTAATCTCAGCATTGAACTCTGTAATCAAGAACGTAGTAGCAGAAAGGATTAAATTAACCTAACAGCAGAGAGAGAGAGAGAGAGAGAGAGAGAGAGTGAGTGAGTCAAATAAAGTGAGTGAGACAGTGAATGAACCACAGGAAGAGTGACTGAGACGCCGAATGAACCAGTGGTCTATATTGCTTCCTCCTCCTCCTCCTCCTCCTCCTCCTCCTCCTCCGTTATAGTCTGGAGAAAGATGACGAAGGAAGGAGAAGGAAGGAGAAAAAGGAAGAAGAAGAGGTTGCGGTGGTGTAGAGAGAGAGAGAGAGAGAGAGAGAAACTACGTTAGCATTGCATATAAGTTATTCCTGAATTCGTATTGGTGGAGAAAAGTTTTGGCGAGTTGTGATTGGCTAGTTTTCCTCCTCCTCCTCCTCCTCCTCCTCCTCCTCCTCCTCCTCCGCACTGTCCTAAACAACCACCCGCATTTGTGTAGATTGAAACCTCTTAGCCTTTAGAGAGAGAGAGAGAGAGAGAGAGAGAGAGAGAGAGGGGGACGGACTGACTGACTTTTTGCTCCCATTCTTCTCGTCTCGTGAGAAAAAATTACCTGAGATTACCTGTTACGGTCACACTTCAAGGTGGACCAAGTGACATCAGTGTGACGAAAGAGTAGCGCAGCGTGACGTCACACACACACACACACACACACACACACACACACACACACGACAGTCTTTACTTACACGGGGTGAAAGCTTGAGAATTATCATTTCTCTCTCTCTCTCTATCTATATCTAACTATCTATCTATATATGTCTAAATATATGTGTGCAAGAGAGAGAGAGAGAGAGAGAGAGAGAGAGAGAGAGAGAGAACAAGGGTAACAGTAATGGAAGGGACAAGCTGGGAAAGGAAAGAGGGGGAACGGTAAGTAGTTGAAATAAGAGGAGAGAGAGAGAGAGAGAGAGAGAGAGAGAGAGAGAGAGAGAGAGAGAGAGAGAGAGAGAGAGAGAGAGAGAGAGGAGATTCCTTAAGAGGTGAAGATGGAAGAATACAA
>NC_059278.1:1449643-1452143 GCF_017591435.1 Portunus trituberculatus
AATCATTCTCGATTTTTCCTGTTCCATTGCTACGTGTCTTTTCCTTTTTCTTTTCTTTTTTCTTTTCTTGTTTTGTTCATTTTAATCATTCTCGTCTTGTTTTTCTTATCTTTTTTTCTTTTATTTGTATTTTTTTCAATTTTTCTGGTGATAATTTGACTTCTTCCTTCACTTTCCTTTTTGCGGGTGTTCATTACTACCGCCATTACTACAAACATCGGTATTTGTGGAGCCCTCCCTCGAGAATCGGAGAGAATAACGGAATAAAAGGAAGATGGGAGTTGGGTGTGTTTACATATACGGCTCCTTCGTTTTCTTTTTTATTTCCCTGGAGGCAAATGGCGCCGTCTTGGGTATATTAACTAGCTCTCTTGAATACCTTATACGCCTCTCCTTTGCATACGTACTGCGTGGATACTTATTGTACGCATTTCCAAAAACGTATCGTTCTGAGGGAGAAAAGTTATAGGAACCATGCGCGTTTTGGGATTCGAGGGGTCTCCAAGCGTAAGGGTTCGAATTCTGTCCACGGTCCGAGTGTAGGTTGGGCTTCCTCACTCGGGGCAACGGTTTCCTAGCGGGTGGGCTTTGAGATAGGAGATACCTCAAAAATGTATATATCCCTTTAGCCCGTAAATTACCGTAAAAAGCTCATATGGTATTAAAAACAAAAATACTCAGGTATCGTTATCGTACTCGTGAAAAAGTGTCGTACTGAGAGACTAAAGTTATTGTACGTGGGAGAATTTGCGGAGACGTACCGTGTTGAGGGAAAGCATTATTGTACCTGTAAAAATTAAGGAAAAAACCGTCGTACCGTAAAGAGCAATTGTCGAACTTGTAAAAACGTATTATAAAAAGGGACTGAAGTTATTGTACGCGGGAGAAATTGCGGGGACTTGTCGAGTTCAAGAAAACGTTATTGTACTTGTAAAATAAAAGAAAAACCATCGTACCTGAAGGAACAATTGTCGAACTTGTAAAAATGTATTGCATAGAAGGGACTGAAGTTATTGTACGTGGGAGAAGTACTTGCGTGTTGAGGGAAAACGTTATTGTACTTGTAAAAATTAAAGAAAAAAACATCGTACAGTAAGGAACAATTATGGTACTTGTAAATATATTGTATAAAATGAAAAAGTGTTATTATATGCTGGAAAACTTATTGAGGGGACGTACCGTGTGTAGCGTCAAGGCACCCGGGTGACAAGCCAAACAATATGCCGCAACTTTCCCTTTATTTATTATGTTCCAACCTGTAGACCGAGACTACATTCACTACACATAAACAAATATCGTTTGCCGTAATAAGCACTCACCAGTGACTTTCATTTTATAAATAATATTACTTGACCTTCTTACAAAGTGTGATAATGATAAAGGCTGCCACAATAAACTTCAGCACAGGAAGGTGTATACACAAAGTTATAACTGAACATAATGATCACAGTGAAGAACATACATGAAATAAACATAATAACTCACAACATTGCCGACGCCAGCTGTACCCGGGAATCTTGAAGCTAGGAGAATAGAGTCCAGGGGTAACGTCCCACCCGAGCAGTGGGTGATAAATGCCAGTAGCGGTCTCATTCCCGCCCCATTACAACTGGCTCTCTGCCTTGAACCCACCCGAACGCTTCCAAACCCACACCTGAACTTATACATAGTCACAAAGTACATCTTACAGGCATTCTACATATACGTGTACCTCTTACATATACATATTACATATACATCATACATAAAAATACATACACAACTTACATATAGATTTAGCAAATAATATAACCCAAATAGATAATGACAAATGGCGACTCTTCCAAACCCACACCCCGAACTTATACATAGTCACAGTCACAAAGTACAATTTACAGGTATTCTACATATACGTGTACCTCTTACATATACATATACATGAAAATACATACACAACTTACATATATAATTAGCAAATAATATAATCCAAATATATAATGACAAATGGCGGCTAATATATGCCAATAAAGACAACAACAGTCTTTACCACCAAAACTGTTCATTGGAAAAACCCGCGGCGATAGTAACAACCTACTAATGCGATGCCAGAATCGTGGTACACCGTGTTCAAGAAAACGTTATTGTACTTGTAAAAATGAAAGAAAAAACCATCGTACAGTAAGGAACAATTATCGTACTTGTAAACACGTATTGTATAAAGGGAATGTATTTATTGTACAGGTAAAAACATATTGTACTGAAAAGAGAAGCTATCAGTTATTAATTTGCAGCGCTCTCTCTCTCTCTCTCTCTCTCTCTCTCTCTCTCTCTGGAAAATACAAATATATCTTTCAGCGTCTTTTTTTCCTGTCTTTCTTTCTTCCTGGCTCCTTTTTTTTTTTTCTTTTTTCTTTTTTTCTTTATTTTTTTTCTCAGGAGGAAGAAAAGTCGGTGCGAATAAATTACTGGCCGAAGAATTGTTTGTGTAAGTCTCTCTCTCTCTCTCTCTCTCTCTCTCTCT
>NC_059278.1:1457143-1474643 GCF_017591435.1 Portunus trituberculatus
TCTTTTTTCTTATATTTTCCTGATTTTTTTTGTTCTTTTCTTTTTATCTTTCTTCTTGTATTCTTTTCTTTATTCCTCCTTTTCTTCTTACCTTTTTTTTAATTCCTACATTCTTATCTATTTCCTTATTTTTTTCCTGTTTTTCCTGCTGTTTTTTTCCTTTTCTTTCTCTTTTTCTCCCATTCCTTTTCCTTTTCTTTCTTTTTCTTCCATTCCCTTTTATCCCTCATTTTATATATCTCTCCCCTTTATCCACCATTTTATCCCTCCATTAATCCCCTTTTTCCTTTCCTATTTAGGGGAAAATTGTTCTTTTTTGGCGTTTTGCCCGTAATGATTTATGACCTTCATTAGACACACCTGACATGTTTACCTGCCTTATTTACCGCACACCTGACGTATTTACAAACTTCACGTGACATACACACCTGCCTTTTTCCTTTCCCTCTGCCATTTACCTTCATACTTACTTATATTTCCGTGTTTCTCTATAATTATGTCGGTTTTCCATTTATTTTTGTCTATATCTTGTTTTTATTTCGTGAATTTCCATGTATTGTTTTTTTTTTCGTTTTTCTTTCGTTTTTTTTTATCTTGTGTGTGTTTTCGTGTTTTTTTTATTTTTTTTTTTTCTTATCTGTATATTTCTATTTTTTTTTTTTTTTCATTTTTTGTCTCTTTCCATTCCTTTTTTCATGTCCACCCACTTCCCGTATCTTTGTAGTACCTAACCTAACTTTACCTAACCTTACCTATTCTTAACCTAACCTAACTTAACCTAACATAACTTAACCTTACATAACGACCTAACATAACTTAACTAAACCTAACTTTATTTAACCGAACTCAACCTCATTTTTCCTAACTTAACTTAACCTAGTCTAACGACCTAATGTGTCTTAACCAAACCTAACTTAACCTAACCTAACTAAATTTAACTTCTATTACCCTAACTTAACCTAACTTAACCTAAATTAAGTCTTCACCAGTAGATGCCTATTTTTTCCCTTCACTTATCATAGAATTTCCCTTTTCCCTTCATATACCTGAGATAATTCCCTCCATACCTCCATTTACCTGTCGTGATCTGTGGTAATTCCTCCGACTGTGACTTTCCTCCATTTTTCCCTCCATTTTCTCCCTCCAATTCATCTCTGTGTTTTATTCCTCCCTCCCTGCCTATCTCCTGCCTCCTGTATCCCGTCCCCTCCCTTCCCCTCCTCTCCCCTCTGTGACCAATTTGCTACCTCCTGACAGCTTTAGTCAAGCGTGAACAGCTTTACTGCCTTGTGATCTTTTTGGTTTTATTGTTTTTCTTCTCCTTTCCTTTCTCTTTGATTGGTTCGTCTCGCCGTCTCGCCTAAAAGATGTTTTTTTGTGTCAAATTTCCTGAGTGTTTCTGGTTTGATTTAGTTTCCCCTATTTTTTTTTTTTTTTCTCTGCTTTGCGTCGCATGCTGACCAAGACTTCCGTTTTCTTCCGTGGTGTCAGGCGGTGTAGTAAGAGCAGTGGTTGTGGTGGTCATAGTTGTAGTAGTAGTAGTAGTTGTTGTTGTAGTAGTAGTAGTAGTAGTAGTGGTAATAGTGGTAGTTTTTGTTGTTATTGTTGATGTATTGTAGTAATAGTATTAGTATTGTAGTAGTAGTAGTGGTAGTAGTAGTAGTAGTAGTAGTAGTAGTAGTAGTAGTAGTAGTAGTAGTAGTAGTAGTAGTAGTAGTAGTAGTAGTAGTAGTATTGTAACACCAGTAGTAGTACTATTGTAATATTAGTAGTAATAGTAGAAGTAGTAATAGTAGTAGTAGTAGTAGTAGTAGTAGTAGTAGTAGTAGTAGTAGTAGTAGTAGTAGTAGTAGTAGTAGTAGAAGTGATAATAACCTCCATATTAATTCCATCACATTTTAATTAACTCACAATCTTAGCCAATCATTTTCTTATTTCATTAAGCTCAGATCCCCTTCTTACCGTCTTGCAGCAATTCCAATCCCGTTAACTTCCTATTCCAGTAATTCCACACACACGCGAACAACAACAACAACAACAACAACAACAACAACAACAACAACAAGACAAAAGAACAAAGAATAAGAGGAGGAAATAGTATTAGTGATATTGTGTTTTTGGAAGTTCATTTATTGTTACATTTATTTACCTATCTATTCATTTTTTCCTTCTCTCTTTGTTTACCTTTGTTCTCTCTCTCTCTCTCTCTCTCTCTCTCTCTCTCTCTCTCTCTCTCTCTCTCTCTCTCTCTCTCTCTCTCTCTCGTGTCTTGCCAATGAGTATTTATGAGTGAGGGAATAAAGTGGGGGGAATCTGTGGGTGATGAGTGGCCAAGGTCTCTCTCTCTCTCTCTCTCTCTCTCTCTCTCTCTCTCTCTCTCTCTCTCTCTCAGTTCATCTTCCTAATTCCTTTTCTCTCCCTTTGCTACTCTTTATTTTCCCTCCTTTTCCTTCCCTTTTCCTAACCTCTCTCTCTCTCTCTCTCTCTCTCTCTCTCTCTCTCTCTCTCTCTCTCTCTCTCTCTCTCTCTCTCTCTCTCTGATGGGTTTAGTGGGTTTTGCAGTTCCCAGCAGCCTCCCCTTTCTCACTTTTCCTCTTTTCTATTTCCTTTCTCCTTCTTTATTGCTTCTTCACCTCCTCCTCCTCCTCCTCCTCCTCCTCCTCCCTCTTCGTCTTCCCTTCCTCTTCTTCCTCCTCTTCATCCTCTTCTCTTGCTTTCCTTTCTTCAGTTTGACTATCTCTTCTTGTCTCTTCTTCCTTCTGATCGTTTATCTTTCTTCTATCTTACTTTATCTCCTCCTCCTCCTCCTCCTCCTCCTCCTGCTCTTCCATTAAAGGAGAAATAAAAAAGGTAATGAACAGGAACAAAACAGGAACCACTGAACAAAGGACACATGACAACACACAGAGTGACCTTTTCGACGCACACACACACACACACACACACACACACACACACACACACACACACACACACACACGGCATCTTATTAAAACCTTCAGTAAATTTCGTTCTGTGTGTTTGTTGTTTGTTTGGAGGCTTATAAACTCGCTTTAATGGGCCTCCTCCTCCTCCTCCTCTTCTTTCTCTCTTCTTCTTCTTCTTCCTCCTCCTCCTCCTCCTCCTCCTCCTCCTCCTCCTCCTCCTCCTCCTCCTCCTCCTCCTCCTCCTAATCTTTATCAACATTGACCATTTTCTCCACTATTCCGATATTCTTATTTTCCTCTTCTTCTTCCTCCTCCTCCTCCTCCTCCTCCTCCTCCTCCTCCTCCTCCTCCTCCTCCTCCTCCCCTCTTCCTCTTCGTCCTCCTCCTCCTCCTCCTCCTTTTCTCTTATAAGTTCTCAGATGACCTTTCTCTTCCCCTCTTCTTCCCCTACATCTGTATGTGTACATGAATAAAGCGTACATACATACATACATACATACATGCATTACTTTTGTACACACACACACACACACACACACACACACACACACACACACACGTACACATGCAGATTGGGTACACACACGCCTCCCTTCCTGTCCACATAAACTAGTCTTGTTGTTCACACACACACACACACACACACACACACACACACACACACACATACAGTTACCAAAGACCATCCCGGAAACAAAGGTGTGTGTGTGTGTGTGTGTGTGTGTGTGTGTGTGTGTGTGTCCACCCTCATAAAGATACATACTTATCAGCTGAAAGTCACGATATAGGGGAGGCTCTCTCTCTCTCTCTCTCTCTCTCTCTCTCTCTCTCTCTCTCTCTCTCTCATAATGAATTTTATTTCTCCCCTTTATGTATGTAATATTTCATTATAATTAATTTAACACACACACACACACACACACACACACACACACGCCCGGTAGCTCAGTGGTTAGAGCGCTGGCTTCACAAGCCAGAGGACCAGGGTTCCATTCCCTGGCCGGGTGGAGATATTTGGGTGTGTCTCCTTTCACGTGTAGCCCCTGTTCACCTAGCAGTGAGTAGGTACGGGATGTAAATCAAGGAGTTGTGACCTTGTTGTCCCGGTGTGTGATGTGTGCCTGGTCTCAGGCCTATCCGAAGATCGGAAATAATGAGCTCTGAGCTCGTTCCGTAGGGTAACGTCTGGCTGTCTCGTCAGAGACTGCAGCAGATCAAACAGTGAAAGTGAAACACACACACACACACACACACACACTGTAGGTAGAAAAGGTAAAAGGCCTTGAAAATAGTCGCTTTCATTTATTTTTTCCATCACATACTCTGTCCAATAAATATTAAAGTTGCCAGCTACCTCAAAAAAAGTGACCACAATCTGTTGTCTATAATACGTGACTGACATTTAGCGTGGCAGGGTGAATGTTCTGCTTCAGTCTCCCATTTCACGCATGTCGTTTTCTCTTGCACTGTTTTCTTTGATTTACTATAACGGGTGGAAAACTTGTAGCAGTGAAAAGTAGTGAAATACGTACGTTTTCTTTGATTGACCTCGTATGGGTATTAATTTGAAGTCTTGTTACTGCTATCAGACATTTTGTAAGAGCCAGTTCATGATTTTTAGACTCATATGCTGAAGTGTCTTGTAGTTTTGGGGCTGGAAAAGATAAAAGTTACGTCTTGATTCTCCTTTTTATTTTATTTTTTTATTTTTTTAGTAACCAGAGAAACTATTTTTACACGGGATGATTTTGATTCGTTTGTTAAAGTGTCTGTGATTTTTGGGGTGGAAAAGATCAAAATTAAGTCTTTATTTTATTTTTTATTCTTTTTAGTAACCAGGGAAATCATTTTTTGCTCGGGATGATTTTTTTTTTTTTTCGCAGAGCTTTTAATGTGAAGCAGTGATCACCAGAGCTGTGGAAAGAGTTAGAAATGATTGTGTGTTGTTCTTTATTGAGGGAGTTTTGGATCAATTAATTTCTGACTTGCATTTTCAGTAGGGTTTTGATTTTCCATATAAGCAAAACTCTTACGTAGAAAATAGAAATAAGTAATAAATTTGCTGTCTATTTAATATGTCTCCATCATTTTTTTTTTTTTTTTTCGTCTTGAGAAATTATTACGTGATCTTTTTGACTTGTATTTTCAGTTGTTTTTTTCTGATATAAACAAAACTCCTACGTAAAAAATAGAAATAAGAAATAAAATGCTGGCTATTCAGTATGCCTCCATCTTGTTTTGTATGCCCTAATATGAACAGTTATTACGTATTTTGCTAATGCTGAATCGATATGGAGCTTATCCCCCTTCACTTCCATGACGCATTTCCATTTCCATTTCTGCTTACTGTTAGGTGATTTTTTTTTACAGCCTCAGAAACTCATGTGGGGGATTAAAATAGTGAAGACTCTGGCCATTAATCTTTTAGCCTCCAGAGACTCATCCTAATGTAAATACTGAGTCAACAAGAAGCTTAACCCCTTCAGTACCATGACGTATTTCCATATTCATTCTGCTTACTATTTGGTAATTTATTTTTTAGAGCTTCAGAAACTCATTTGGGGGATTAAGATCGTGAAGACTCTGGCCATTGATCTTTTAGCCACCCATAGACTCTTCTTAATGTAAATAAAATCGTCTAATCGTACCCAAAACTCAAGGTAAAAATGTGTCACAGTAATGAAAGGGTCAAGAGGAAGGTTAGACAAATGTATGGCTGGAAATAATACATCTTTTCTCTTACTTTCTTTCACCCCTTCTTTTCCACACACTTCTTTATCGAGCTCACTATCTTTAAGCCACAACCTTTCAAAAAAGAAAAAAAAGATAGATGGAATCCCCCAATCACCTTTTTCTTTACCTAGTTCACTATCCCTCCGTCCCCTCCCCCCTCTCCCCTAAAAAGATAGATGGGATTAAATAGTTTTGCTCAGCTTCCCTCATTTCCTTTTTTTTTTTTTTTTTTTATTTATACCATGTGGGCTTTTCACGGGAATTTCTGGGCTAAAGGGGATACTGTTTGTGGTACCTCCTATCTCAAAACCCACCCTCTAGGAAATCATTGCCCTGAGTGAGGAAGCCCAACTTACACTCGGACTGTGGACAGGATTCGAACCCGTGCGCTTGGAGACCTCTCGGAGCCCAAAGCACGCATGGTTCCACTGTTACCACGGCGGCCTAACCTAACCTAACCTAACCTAAGCTATCTTATGTTATTATGTAGAAACTGATATAAAAGACAAGAAGTAATTAAATAGTGTTAAGAAACGTGTGACTTGGAGAAAATGACATCCTTGCTTATATCGCTGGTAATGTTGAAAGGAGCAATTACGTGGTTTGAGTTCATTAAGGTGTGACGAGGCGGCGGCGTTGCGTGTGTCAGCTGATGGTGATGAGAAAGGTGCGACTTCATGATTGGATTGATGCAACAAAGAAAGGAAAAAAAGTAATGGAAAATTTTCACGCCATTTGGCAAGCAGGGATCGTGATGGCTCGTTAGTTAGGTGGTGAGGTTAGTGGGTTGTTGTTGTTGTTGTTGTTGTTATCATTATTATTATTATTATTATTATTATTATTATTATTATTATCATTATCATTATTATTGTCATCATTATTATTATTATTATTGTTGTTGTTGCTGTAGAATTAGTAGTAGTAATCGTAGTTATGCAGCATTAGTTGCAGTATTATCAGCAGTAGTAGTAGTAGTAGTAGTAGTAGCAGTTGTAGTAGTAGTAGTAGTAGTAATGGTGGTGGCGGTGTTGGTGGTGGTAGTAATAGTAGCAGTAGTAATAAAGTAGTAGTATAGTCGCAAAGTAGTAGTAGTAGTAGTAGTAGTAGTAATAGTAGTAGCAGCAGCAGGAGCAGCAGTACTAGTAACAGCAACATCAACAGCAACACAAACTGGAACAACAACAGCAACATCACTAAAAACAAAGCTACACCACTAGAAACAACAATAATGGCAACAAAACCCCCAAAAAACAAACTCGTAGAACACAAATCCTCACTCACTCAGCCACTCACAGATGGAAACACTGAGAGACCAAGAGAGAGTGAAGGTAGGGAAGAGGGAAGAGGGAAGCATTAGAGGCGGCGGTGGCAGTATTAAGAGAGACGGTCACAAGGGTGGGAATCTGCCTCGCCCTTCTCATCATGGTGAAGGGGACCTGTAGTGGCGTTGGGTGACCTCTAGTCCTGCCCACCTTTGTATCTAGATTAGGGCTGGGGAGAGCTATTTCCAGAGAGAGAGAGAGAGAGAGAGAGAGAGAGAGAGAGAGAGAGAGAGAGAAAGAGAGAGATTTAGTTATTAATTTGTATTTGTTGATGTTATTTTTATTGTTCTTTTCGTTTATTCAAGTTATCGTCTTGTTTTTCCTTGTTCAGAGAGAGAGAGAGAGAGAGAGAGAGAGAGAGAGAGAGAGAGACAGACAGACAGACAGACAGAGAGAGAGAGAGGGAGATTGAAAAAGTGCTTCGGCGTCAAACAGAATAGCAGATCATTCTCTCTCTCTCTCTCTCTCTCTCTCTCTCTCTCTCTCACCTGAGCAATTAGTAGGAACACAGCCCCGTACCTGCTGCACAACACAACTGACTCGCTTCTCGCTACTTCCACGCCTTATTGCCAGCACACACCACCGCCGGACACAACATTTTTGCCCACATGTACGAGAAAAAGGAGAACGAGAGGGAGTGATGGAAACAAGAAGAGGAGGAGGAGGAGGAGGAGTGAAAAAGTAAGGTTAGTGGCCAAGAGGAAGAGAGTTTTAAGGATGAAGGGTTGTGTTGAAGGGAATTAGAGAAACGGAAGTAAGAGAAGGAGGATGAGGGATGGATAGAAAGAGAGAGAATTAGAGAGAGAGAGAGAGAGAGAGAGAGAGAGAGAGAGAGAGAGAGAGAGGGAGAGACAATGTAGCTTTTCTTTTTTTTAACTGTTTTTCTAATTAGTGGCGGTAGTTTTTTAAATTTTTGTATCGGAAAGCCAGGAAAATACAAAGTTAGAATTAGTGAAACACACACACACACACACACACACACACACACACACACACACACACACACACACACACACACACACACATACATACATAGATGCAGACAGACAGACAGACAGACAGGCAGGCATGAAACAGGAAGTGTAACAGGCAGGAAGCGATGCAAAGGGAAAAAATTCTTTCCTCTAGATGTAACACACACACACACACACACACACACACACACACACACACACACACACACACACACACACACACACACACACACACACACACACACACACACACACACACACACACACACACTCACACGGTAATTAAACAAAGACCACCAGTGCATAAGAGAGAGAGAGAGAGAGAGAGAGAGAGAGAGAGAGAGAGAGAGAGAGAGAGGTAAACAGGTTAGAACATATGATTGTGTTTGTTGAGTTTACTTACAACGAGATGCACTGTTTTGTTCACTAGAGAGAGAGAGAGAGAGAGAGAGAGAGAGAGAGAGAGAGAGAGAGACGTAAAAATAAGAAAGAAGAATGAGAACAAGAAGAAATGTGTAAAAATGCAGGTAAAATGGAATATAGAATAGAAAAATAGGAGAAACAGAAAAGAGAATTGAAAATAAAAATAGAAAGAATAAAACGAATGGAGATGAAAGAAAAAAAAAGAACGGGAGAAAGAGAAGAAAAGAAGGAAAAAGAGACAGAAAAGGATAAGAAAAATGAAAGTGAAGGAAAGAAAAAAGGAAAACAGGAGAAGAAGAAGAAGAAAAAGAAAAAGAAGAAAACGATAAAGATACAGTGAAGGAAAACTTTGACTCACGAAACAAAAACTTTAAACGTAAACCAAAGATCGTAAATGACGTCAATAGAAAACGGGAAGAGAGAAAAAGAAAATGCAGAAAAATAAAGGAAAAAATTGAAATAGTTAAAGATAATACGTCTTTAAGTTACCAGAGAGAGAGAGAGAGAGAGGTGGATGAGGTAATGAGGAGGAAACATTCGAGTGGGAGATTAAAGGAAGAGGAAATGGAAGACAAATGAATTAGAAATGGGAAAGACTGTAAGAGAAGGAGTCGAGAGGGAGGAAGAATAGGGGAAACTAACTCTCTCTCTCTCTCTCTCTCTCTCTCTCTCTCCATATTGATTGCCAGAAGAGATAGAAAAAGAGGAGGTGAAGGAGAAGGAGGATTGATATTTCTGGTTCAGCTTCGATTAATCTTCTCTTTTTTTAATCTATGGTCACCAGCAAAAGTTCTCTCTCTCTCTCTCTCTCTCTCTCTCTCTCTCTCTCTCTCTCTCTCTCTCTTACCAAATATTTGCTCACGACTACATACAGTTTCTCGTTTTCTGTTTTGTTGGGTGACTGGAGAATATTACGCGTGGAGGTGGAAGATAATAATAATGATAATAATAATAATAATAATGATAATAATAATGATGATGATGATGATAATTCACCTTTAATTCATCATATGTCGTCAGTATTCATTATCTCATTCGTATCGTTATTAATTTTGACGTTATGCTGCTGTTGTTATTGTTACTTTTATCATTATTATTACTATTATTATTATTATCATTAAACCATCCAACAAATATAATAATGCTGCAGAATATACCTGTGAATTATTACTATTATTATTGTTACTTTTTTTGTACACTAATCTCGGCAACATTATCATAACTCACCTTATCGTTATCATTCCCGCCACCATCAGTACCTCAAGAACCCTCAAGAGACGGAACATTTCTATTAAAAAGTCGTCAACGTCGTGACTTACCTAACTACTTAATACACCATTATTATTTCCTCATCTCAACGTCTTTCTAATTTTTCTTTTTCATCGTTTTCCTTCATTGTTATTGTTGCTATTACTACCAGTCCCTCAGAAAGCAAAGGAACAATGTAAAGATCAATTTTCACAAGGGTTTTGGCTATAGAGATGCATCACTCATTGTTTCACATCTTAGTGTTATTTTTTTCATGATCTTCCCTGGGACTATCACCGCCATCACTGTAAAACTTTTAAAACACGCATTGAAAACACAAAATAAATCTACCAGACCACACCAGAAACCACAAAAATAAAAACTATGCCATAAAACCTTCAAAACACTCATTGAAAACACAAAATAAATCTATCAATCCACAACAAAAACCCACAAGAATAGAAAGTATATCATAAAACTCTTCAAAACGTACAATAACTTTACGATGAAGGGTCGAGCACCACCTTTCACTGCGAGCAAGATGGACAGTCGACGAGGCAGAATGTCAGACTTTTAACTTCCAAGAGTGGCTGGCTGAAGTCTCACTGGAAGCTGCAGTAATTTCCGAGACACTTACTGGGATGGGCAGGCCGTGTTGAAGGCCGAGGTCACGCCCTTTCCTCTCCAATGCAGCTTTTTATCACCGTCCCCTTCCGCGTCCTAGAATTTGCTCTCCGCTGTCTATTTTGTCTTCCAGCCGGCGACGCGAGGCTTGAGTGAGGTGGCGCTGGGTTTCTTCCTGGGTTGGTGTCTGGGGCTCGTGGATGAGTGGTGACTGGCGCCGAGAGGACCTGATTTTAGGGTCATAAAGTGATGGAGTCGCGCCAGACTGGTGTAGCGGCCCTAGTTTTGGTGAGGCTGTGTCATGCAGTGTTTCAGTGGAGGTTATGAGAGCAGTAGGTGAGGAGGAACATTCTTTACTAACTTGTGGCTCTTATTTAAGGGTATTCAGTGGAGCTTATCGCAAACACCACCTATTGTAATGTTCAAAAGGTTTATTATTGTTTGTTCTCTCCGTGTGTGAGTGTGTGTGTGTACTGCTTTGTTGTGCCTTTGTTCACTGTTTTGGTTATATGGTAGCGAGGAGCATTCGCCTTTACCGTCTTTCAACTCCTGCAATAGTCACAGGGTACATTACTCTTTGTTGTTCTTTTGTGTGCCATATCGTATCTTTGTTCATTGCTCTGGCTTTAGAAACACTAGAGAGGAACATTTATCTTTTACAATCTTCCAACTCCTACTTTAGATTTCACAAATGTTCGAGTAGCAGTCAAGATAATACTGTCTGTTAACCCTTCGTGAACTATTCCGTATATTTATTCATTGTTCGGGTTATGTGAGTGGTGGGCGGGGAGCAGCATTCTCTTTTTCTACCTTCCAACTTTTTAAGCTTACAGTGTGGAGCTTATCACAAACACTGCGGCAATAGTCAAAAGGTCAGTTACTGTTTGTTAGCCCATTGCGTACCATTTCGTATCGCTGTTCACCGTTCCATTGCCGCTGCTAATACAACCGGCGAACAAGTGGGCGCCGCTGGAAACAGTTACGGCGCGTGTGGCTTGTAAATAGCATCCACCGGCACATTTTTCCCGGCGCGGTCGTGGGAGTAAGCACGTTGATCCAACTCGCATAAACATTGGTGGCAGCGGAGTGGATGTCCCAAGGTTAATACTGTCTAAGTAACACCCATTCATTGCTCCCTACAGTCCGTGGCCTCGTAAAGTGCCATCAGCTGATCGCTTTAAACGCTACTATCTGTTACGTCGTGGCGGTGTGCAGTGCTGCTGGTGCTGTGGATATTGTGGATGCTGTCAGGGGAATGAGTTGCTGCCCTCTCCCTCATCTCTCCCCGCGGGTGGTGTAGTGAGGCAGGAAGCAGGTTTATAGAGCAGTGATCAGAGCTAATGATGAGTGGTGATCTATGGCTCCATCTTCTTTCTCTCCCTTTGATACTACAGCAGATGTTCTTCCGGGAGAGATAGAGAGAGAGAGAGAGAGAGAGAGAGAGAGAGAGAGAGAGAGAGAGAGAGAGAGAGAGAGAAATTTGAAACTCCTTATTCTCCTTCCTCCTCCTCTTTCTCCTCCTAAGAACAAAGAGTAAGGATTTACTCTCAAGGCGGATAACACAGAGCTCTTGGAGTAAGAGCTTCCCGTCTCCTTTCTGCCTGAGAGAGAGAGAGAGAGAGAGAGAGAGAGAGAGAGAGAGAGAGAGAGAGATTTCATAACCTGCATAATTTTCAGCCTCCCTCTTCCTCTTCCTCTTTCCCTTCCTCTTTTAGCTGCAGTGTGTGTGTGTGTGTGTGTGTGTGTGTGTGTGTGTGTGTGTGTGTGTGTGTGTGTTTGTGTGCGCGCGCTCGCGATCACTGGACGACGGCAAGACGCAATTTCCGTGGAAACTTTATTAACCCTCTCTCCCCAAAAATAAAAAGGATAAAAAAAAAGTGTGCATATATATATATATATATATATATATATATATATATATATATATATATATATATATATATATATATATATATATATAAAAGAAGCTAGGCACAATATTTACTTTTATTTGTCTCTTCTCGTAACTTGTAAAGTAAAGACGTAAAGCTCCACGCGGACTCGTATTTTTCTTTCATTTCCCTCACTCTTTTTCCGCCTGTTTGTTTTTTTCATCTATATTTTTCTCCTTCCTCTCATTTTTCACTGTTTGTTTTGGTCGTGTTGGTGGTGAAAATTTTGCCTCTGAAAGAAAAACCCAAGAGAGAAGAGAGAAAAAATTGGTGAATGCTAATTTTAGTCCTCTGGGAGAGAGAGAGAGAGAGAGAGAGAGAGAGAGAGAGAGAGAGAGATCTTCAGTCCTCAATGATTGATTCGTTTATTGATTCAAGTACATTTATTTTTCTATAGACTCTCTCTCTCTCTCTCTCTCTCTCTCTCTCTCTCACAGGAAGAAAAATGATGAGTGGAAAAAAATCTTAAGGTTATAGAGGAAAATGACTCTAGTATGCTGGCGAGGGATGACTGGAGAAGTAGAGAAGTAGGGAGAAGGTCACTGGGGAGGGAGCAGGGCGGGAGTAGAATGCTGAGTTAGTTAAAGGGGTGCTGGAGTAGACGTAAAGGGGGAGTGACAGTTTCATTGACCCCTGGGAGTGACTGCAGTAGCGTTCTGGGGTGCAGGGGGTGACTAGGGGAATGAATTAAGGTCATTTGTAAGTGTGGCCTTTTTTAGGGGTGTCTTTTGAGAATTTGTTGGAGGTCATGAATGGGGAGTTTTCCGTGGAGTGGTAGGAGTGGGAGTAGATGAGAGGGTGATAGTGTTTAAGGTGGAGTAGGAGTAGGAGTGGCTCTGCAGGTGTATATGTAAGTGATGGAGTGTTTTTAAGGATGCTAGGAGTGTTTTTCGCAGTGTTTCTGGAATTTTAAGAGTGTTAGGAGTGGGAGTAAATGGGATGGTGATAGTTTCTAAGGTGGAGTAGGAGTAGGAGTGGCTCTGCTGGTGTATAGGTAAGTGATGGAGTGTTTTTAAGGATGCTAGGAGTATTTTGGGTTTTTTTTGGGTGATTGTAAGAATGTTTTTTGGGTGGGAGTAATACATTGACAGTTCCTAAGGTGGAGTAAGAGTAGGAGTGGCTCTGCAGGTGTTTAAGTAAATGGTTTAATGTTTTTAAGGATGTTAGGAGTGTTTTTCGGAGTGTTTCTGGAATTTTAAGAGTGTTAGGAGTGGGAGTAAATGAGAGGGAGACAGTTTCTAGAGTGGAGTAGGAGTAGAAATGCTCTGCAGGTGTATAAGTAAGTGTTTTAGTGTTTTTAAGGATGTTAAGACGGTTTTGGAGATGTTCTTAGGATTTAATAGTGTTTAAGAGTGTTTAGAATATTTTAAGGATTGACTTTTTCCAACACTAAAATTCTCTTCCTCACCCTCCTGTTCTTTCTCCTATCCACTCTTCCACAGCCTACCGTTTTCTTTATCATTATTATCATCTTTACTATTTCTCTATCGCATGCTTGCTCGCCTGACTGCAATATTTGTTCGATATTTGGTGTATATTGGAAAGGAGAATTGAAGGAGTGACAAGTGAGATGAAGGTCGCGGAGTGGGAGAGCGTTACAAAGGGGAGATATGAATAGGGAGTGTTTAGGAGTGTTTTGGAGTGTTTTAGGGAGTGTCTAGGGATTGTGAAGAAGTGACAAGTGGTGAGGTGAAAGTAAAGTGTGAATTGTGTGAATAAATGGAAGAATCGAGGACTATCTAGATTTTTTTGAGGGTGTTTTAAAGACTTTGTGAGAGTGTTTAAGGAGAGATGAGAGGGAATGCGGAGTGACAAGTTCTGAGGTGTAGGAAGTGAAATGAGAGCCCTGTGTGAATAAATAGAATAAAGGAGTGGTTTTGTATATGTTTTAAGACTATGGAAGTGTTTAGGAAGCGTTTAGGGAGAAAAAGCATGGAAAAGTGACAATTTTGGAGGTGAAGGAGGAGGAGGAGGAGGAGGAGGAGGAGGAGGAGGAGTAGAAGCCTTGTGCAAGTGGAAGAATGAAGGAGTATTAAGGAGTATTTTTCATGTTTCGAGACGTTATTGGCTTGTTTCGAGAGGTAAAGGTTGGTGGGAACGTTGTACAGATGAATAGTAGATCAGAGAAGTAATTTAGCACATGTTTAGAGAGTGAGCAGGAGGAGGAAAGTGACAAGATTTTGGAGGTGATGCAGGCAGAATAGAAGCTTTGTACTAATGAAGTAATCAAGGAGTAATTAGGAGTATTTTTGTGAGTGACTGAAGACTTTTTAAGGTTATTTAGAAAGGTGGAAGATAAGTGAGAACATTATACAAGTGAACAGAGAAGCAAATGAGTAATTTAACACATGTTTAGAGAGCGCAGGAAGGAAAGTGACAAGTTTGAAGGTGATGGAGGCGGAATACTATTAAGGAGTATCTATGAGTGTTTCAAGACTTTATAAGATTGTTTAGACAGGTGAAGACTAAGTGATAACTTTGCACAAATGAATAGAACAGAGTGATTTAGTACATGTTTAGAGAGAGCAGGCAGGGAAACTAACAAATCTGAAGGCGATGGAGGCGGAGTACTAATAAGGAGTATCTGTGAGTGTTTCAAGACTTTATAAGATTGTTTAGAGAAGTGAAGACTGAGTGGTAACGTTGCACAAATTAACGGAACAGATGAGTGATTTAGTACATGTTTAGAGAGCACAGGGAGGGAAAGTGACAAATTTGAAGGTGAAGGAGGCGGAGTAGGGACGTCGGCGAGGCACCACAGCGTTATATGTGATGGCGTTCAGCTTTATACGATCGAACCCTTTATAGAAGAGTGATGCCATTGTCCTGAGGGTCGTAGAATGCAGACCGTGGTGTGTGTGTGTGTGTGTGTTGTTGTTGTTGTTGTTGTTGTTGTTGTTGTTACTGGTGGTGGTGGTGGTGATGGTTATTGTTGTTATTAAGATTTTTGTTTGTAGTTTTCTAAGTTTGGTTTCTTTTTTATTTTTTTATTTCATGGGTGTCTTAATTGTTGTTGTTGTTGTTGTTGTTGTTGTTGTTGTTGTTGTTGTTGTTACTGGTAGTGGTGGTGGTTGTGGTGGTGGTGGTTACTGTTGTGTTGTTATTGAGATTTCAGTTTCTAATTTTGTAGGTTTTGTTTGTTTTTATTTGATTAGTGTCTTAATTGTTGTTGTTGTTACTGGCGGTGGTGGTGGTGGTGGTGGTGGTGGTGGTGGCGATGGTGGTGGTGGTGGTGGTGGTGATGGTTGCTCTTGTGTTATTACTATTTCTATTCTCATTTCCGGGTTATATTTTGTCTTATTTTTTATTTCACGGGTGCATTAATTATTATTGTTGTTGTTGTTGTTGTTGTTGTTGTTGTTGTTGTTGTTATGTCTGACTTATTGTTGTCGTTTTCTTTTGTTATTTTCTTCTTTCCCTTGTTGATTGTTTGCTTGTTTTGTTGTCTTTAGGGTTATTTATATATATATTTTTTATTGTGCTTCGTTAATGATGTTCTGTTTCGTTATTGTTGTTGTTGTTGTTGTTGTTGTTGTTGTTGTTGTTGTTATTGTTGTTGTTCTCGTTTTCTGTTATTTTCTTCTTTTCGTTGTTTATTTGTCTGTTTGTCGTATTTTCTTTATTTGAGTAATTTATATTTTTGTGTTCGTTAGTTTGTGTGTTTATAATTGGTCTTTGTTCCCGCGTTTTTTTTTTTTTTTTTATCTACGTATTTGTGTTAGAAATAAAGTAATATCTCTAACTCTTTCTCTAACTTTATTCTTGTTTTCTTCCCTACAAATTAACAAAATCAGTCTTTTTTTTCTTTTTTCTCGTAATCTCGGTAGTGGAAGACCAAGAGAGAGAGAGAGAGAGAGAGAGAGAGAGAGAGAGAGAGGGAAGGTCGTTTCATCTCCCATTTCTCTTCCTCCCTGCTTCGTCACGTCCTTCTCCTCCTCCCCTTCCTTCCCTCCTCCCTCCTGATCTTCCTCCCTCACTCTCCCTGCTCCTTCCTCCTTTCCCTCTTTCTCCCTCTCCATTTCCCCTTGCTCTTTCACCATCCTCCTCCCTCCCCTCCCCATTAACCCCGTTCTTCCCCCTCTCACTCCACTTCCCACTTCCCTTACCTCTTCCCTCTCACTCTCTCCCTCCCCTCGTTCCTCCAGCCCCTTAATCGCGGGAGGCAATTTTGACCGAGTGCCGCCCGCTTCTCACGCCCGCCGCCCCTTGTGCACCTGACGCCCCGACCTCGCCAAAATATCTGCTTTTTCTCCCCTTCTTGTTATTTCTTGCCTTTTATTTCATTTGGGTCGCCTCAAGAGTGGGTTATTTCCGTTGGGAGCTGGGTTAGGTGTGCTGCGTTGGGTTAGTTTGGGTTAGGTTGGGTTAATTGAGGGTTTTTTTATGCACGAAGGGAAACTGGGCATGAGCAACAAATAGTATTAAAAAAAGGCTCACTGGATTGCCGGTTCCCTTAAAGACACCAAGGATTATCCAAAAGACAGGTTGGGATGGGTTAGTTAGGTAAGGGTTAGGTTGGGTTTGGTCTTCACTTGGTTGGGTTAAATTAGGTTGGCTGGGTTTTAGTTGGGTTTGATTGGGTTAAGTTAAGTTGGGTTAGGTTAGGTTAGGTTAAGTTGGGGTGGGTTATGTTGGGTTAGGTTAGGTTAGGTTGGGTTTAAGTTGAATTGGGTTAGGCTGGGCTGAGTTTAGGATTAGGTTGGATTAGGTTAGGTTAGGTTAGGATAGGTTGAGCTAAGTACGGTTGGGTTAGGTAGGGCCGGGTTAGGTTAGGATAGGTTTAGACTTAGGTTAGTTGGGTTGGGTTAAAATTAAGGTTGTGTTGGATTGGGTTAACCTTATCTTACCTAACCTAACCTTATATGATTAAACCTAACCTTTCCAAATTAACCCAGGTGACATTTACGTATATATGCAAGTATATTCAAAGAAAACGAACGTGCATTTTCCTTCCTCATTATTGCCTCCTTTATTTCCCCAACACCTTCCCTGGCGCCCCCGAGGTGAAGGACACGTTCAGTTTACGTTCGGGTCAGAAACTTTGGCCAATTAGAGCCGCTTCGAATCCCAGCAAGGGCGGCTATAGTCTCCCAGCCGACTCACCTGCACCGGAAAATGAGCGCAACCTGTAACTAACACCTGAGCGAGGTAACTTTGGCGACCTGGTGACGCCGCCGCCCCTGCCGCCGCCGCCGCCAGTGTGCCCATGTAGTGCGCGACTCAAAGTTCGAGGTCTTGCTCCTGTTGAACTTGTATTGAACTTGTAGTGAATTTCTGCTGGATTTTCGGAACAAAGCTTTTCATCTGTTGTCTTTAGT
>NC_059278.1:1479643-1482143 GCF_017591435.1 Portunus trituberculatus
TAGTTGTAGTAGTTGTAGTAGCAGTAGCAGTAATAGTAGTAGTAGTAGTAGTAGTAGAAGTAGTAGTAGTAATAGCAGTAGTAAAGTGAAGCTGATATATAACTCATCATAAGATAATTAACGAATTTTACCCTGAAATCTTATGTTTGCCATGGAGTTTGTCTTACACTGTTTGTTTCCCGTCGCTTAGCATCTTCTTACCACACACACACACAGGCGCATAAAGCCGATACTACTACTGCTCGTTTCACCACCTCCCTCCTTACGTCCTCTTCACAAAATGACAGACCAGGGAGCTTCTAATAGCACTGGGCTCGAATCCTCCTCTGTGGCCTCGACCTTCATGAATAAGGACACAGTTATTCCTAGAGGCGCCAGACGGCTTGGCGGCGGTGGCGGAGGCGACAGGGAAGCGGGTGGTTGGGCGGCGTGACGGTGATATTTGGGGTGTGGCAGTGGCAGTGGCAGGGACGGGACGGGAAGAGAGGGACGAAAGAGAAGGACGGGAGGGACATGAGGGGTACAGGGAATGTTTGGCCCAGAAATGTCATACCGCGGCAATCCTGTTTTATGGCGATATGTTTCAGTGTTGTGAGGTGTTGGGATGAATTTTTTCGTGTGTGTGGGGTGACTGAGTGCTTGGGAATATGCAGCGGTCATTTTGGGGGGAGTAGGAGAATGAGAAAAAAAAAAAAAAAATGGGTTTGTTTTGGGGTCCAGAAACGCCACATAGCGGAAATCTTGCTTATGGATCATCTATTTCAGTGTTTTCATTTGTTTGGGATCGTTTTTCGTGTGTGAAGTCTTTAGGGTGTTTGGTGGTGATTTTTAGGGATGTATGAGGAACAAAAGGGAGGAAAATAGAGTTGCTTTTAGCTCAAAATACTATACATCGAAAATCTTGCTTGTTTTAGTGTTTTGATACATTGGGGATAGTTTTTCGTGTGTGTGGAGTCTTTGAAGATGTTTGGTGGTGATTTTGGGGAAGTATGAGAGGCTAAAGGGAGGGAAATAGTTGTTTTTAGCGCAGACATACCACACATCGGAAATCTTGCTTCAGGGTGATCTGTATTAGTGTTTTGATGTATTGGGAATCATTTTTCGTGTGTGGGGAATCTTTAGCAATGTTTGGCTGTTATTTTTCGGGAATAGGAGAAGTTAGAGGGATGGAAATAAAGTTGTTTTTAGCCTAGAAACGTCACACAGCGGAAATCTTGCTTAAGAATTATCTGTTACAGTGTTTTGATGTATTAGGAGCAGTTTTCCGTGTGTGGGGAATCTTCAGACATATTTAGCTGTTATTTTTTTCAGGAGTATAGAAGTTGGAGGAAGGGAGGGAGGGAGGAGGAAGGTGGTTATTTGTTTTTGATCGTGCAGCGTGACACATAAAAAATCGTTTTAGTGTTTTGATGTATTAGCAATAGAAGTTAGAGGAAGTTAGAGGAAGGGAAAATAGTTGTTTGCCGCCCATAAACGCCACATAGCGGAAATCTTACCTTTGGATCATTTGTTTGTGTTTTGATGTATTGGGAATAACTTCTCATGCATGTGCAAAGTCTATAGGAAAGTTTCGCGGATATTTTTCGGAAGCAAGGGAAGTTAGAGGAAGGGAAATAAAGTTGTTTTGGGCGCCAGAAAGAGCAGAGAGCGGATATCCTGCTTCAGCGTAATCTATTTCCGGTGTTTTGAAATGCAGAGAATCAAATCTGGCAGTGTAGGGAGTCTGGAAGTGATTAGGGAGAAGGAATGATTAGAAAAAGAAAACACGGATAATTTCTACTTCAATAACGTCACACAGTGCAAAATTCCTAATGCAGTGCGATCTGTTATCAGTATTTGGAAACCTTCCACGCGAATTTTGGAGTGTGGAGTCTAGTTAGAGAGAGCGACACTGGTTTTTTGGCGCAGTAATGTCACACAGCGGAATTCCTGCGATCTCTTATCAGTGTTTTGAGCTCCAGGGATTCGTTTTGGCAGTTGGAGGTTTTGCGAGGCGGCTCCGGGGGGTCTGCTGGCTGGCTGGCTGGCTGGCTGGTGTGTGGCTGGGTCCGGGGGTGCAGTGCTCGTCTCGCCTCGCTGCGCCTCGCCTCGCCAGCCCGTGCAAACAAGATAGAATGCTGGGCGGCGGTTCTCTTGTTTTCACGATTTTTATGGTTACCGTTGTTATTCTTCGTGTTGGTATTGATGGTGCTGTTATGATGGCTATTGTTGTTATTGTTATTGATGCTGTGCTGGTATTTTACGCTGGTGTTTATTGTTGCTGTTGCTGTTGTTATTACTACTACTACTACTACTACTACTACTAATAATAATAATAATAATTACTACTACTACTACTAATAATAAAAATAATAATAAAAATAATAATAGTAATAATAATAATAATAAATCGTCAATATCCTTTACCTCATTTCTTATTGCAGTAGTAGTAGTAGTAGTAGTAGTAGTAGTAGTAGTAGTAGTAGTAGTACATTAGAAGTGAAGAACAAGGAAAAAGATA
>NC_059278.1:1497143-1519643 GCF_017591435.1 Portunus trituberculatus
CACGGCTATGCATTCTCTAAACTACGTACAGTCTTGCTTCGTACTCCGAAATACTGTCTCTCTCTCTCTCTCTCTCTCTCTCTCTCTCTCTCTCTCTCTCTCTCTCTCTCTCTCTCTCTCTCTCTCTCTCTCTCTCTCTCTCTCTCTCTCTCTCTCTCTCTCTCTCTCTCTCTCTCTCTTTCCGTACCTTTGCTTCTTTTCAAAGGCTCTTTTTTGGAAGTTAGATGTTTTTTTGAGTGTTTTTTTTTTTCTTTTTATGGTTCTAGAGACATATTAACTCCTTCAGTACCAGGACATATTTTCCTATTCATTCTGCTTACTATTTGGTGATCTTATACAGCTTCAGAATTTGACGTGGAGATTAGAATAGTGAAGATTCTGGCCATTAAACTTCTGACCTCCATAGACCCTTCCTAAATGTAAATAAAATCGTCTAATCACACCCAAAACTCAAGGTAAATATACGTCCAAGTACTGAAAGGGTTAATGAGATTTCTACATTATTAACATGAGGAGCGCTCTTCAGATCCTGGGTAATCGTCTCTGTGGCCTTTGAAAGTAGTCATGGTGAGAGAGCAGAGGGTTTCAGAGTACAGCTTTGGCTACGGGAGTGAAGGAGTGAAGGCTGCATAACCGTACCGTGTCAGCCTTCCCGCTTCTACCCAAATAATGTGTTTCGCTTTAAGAATACTTACGATTATTACTAATTCATACAGGCAGCTTTTATTACGGAGTGAAGCTCAAAATGTACTATGCTCTGAGGTATTCGCTTGTATATACTCAATGGTGTTTGTAGTGTGTATTGCTAAAATGCGCCACTATTAACCCCTTCAGTAATGGGACGCATTTTTACCTTGTTAGATGATTTTATTGACATTAGGAAGGGTTTATGAAGGTCAGAAGATTAATGGCCAGTCTTCACTATTCTACTCCCGCATATAAGTTTCTGGAGCTGTATAAAATCACTAAATAGTAAGCAGAATGCATATGAATACTCGTCATGGTACTCAAGGGGTTAATAATGTACACAGGCACCATTTTGTTATGAAGTAAAATATAAAGTTGATTATATTTAGTGATATTCGCCTTTGCTACATGTACATATATGGTGTTAACAGTGAAAATATACAGTGAACATATAGTATTTCACCAACAGGGACTTAAAGTGATTTGTATCCTTTATTTAGCGATATTCACCATTTTCATCTGTATAGAACTAATAATTAACCTCTTTAGTACCATGACACGTTCTAACATCTATTCTGCTTACTATATGGTGATTTTATACAGCTTCAGAAACTTATGAAGGAGATTAAAACAGTGAAGACTAGCTATTAATCTTCTGACCTCCATAGACCCTTCCTAATGTACTTAAAATCGTCTAATCATAACCAAAGCTCATGGTAAAAATGCGTCTCATTACTGAAGGGGTTAAACGTACAAGAACTATCCCTCAGAGTCACAACACATGAGTTTGAACCAAGGAACATTAAGTGAATCCATCTTCCTTGGTTCCAACACTGCTGAGTGGGAGGTTGCCAGTGTACGAAAGCAACCATCACTCCCAGAATCCGAGACAGCAGTTCATAAGCTGGGCAATAGAGGGCGGTGTTCCATTCCAGCAACACGTACCCGTTGTGGATGACTTGTGCAGTTCAAAGTCACTAACTGGAGCACAACCTTGCCTGGGAGGAGAGTCTTGCGAGTTTCAGTGACTAGCATCGGTGATCTGCCGTGTACAGGTGCAGCCATACCAGGCACGTCCTTTGTTGATTGTCTCTAGCTTGTAATTGTATACTTGTTGTAATCAGTCACTTGATCCATCGAGGCGAGGGGCACCTGGAGGGCTCTAAGGAGGGAAAAAGAGATAGGCAGTTAGGTAGATAGATAGATAGATGAAATAGATAGAGAGATAAAACACTGGTAAACAAATTAGTAGGCAAACTGACCAATGAATAAATGAATGATAGATAGATAGAAGGTAGATAATCAAACACACACACACACACACACACACACACACACACACACACAGAGAGAGAGAGAGAGACAGAGAGAGAGAGAGAGAGAGAGAGAGACACACACACACACAGAGAGAGAGAGAGAGAGAGAGAGAGAGAGAGAGAGAGAGAGAGAGAGAGAGAGAGAGAGAGAGAAACAAAGAATAGCAACAACATCACCATTTCAACCCAACGCTGCCTCACACCAACACCTTCTCACACCTTCAAGACACCACCAGACAGCGATAGATGGCTCAGGGTTAGCAGATCCACCGCAGCGGCCTATATTCACTTCCGCGCTGCACCTTCACTATTTTCAAAGGGCTCTAGTTAAAGTGACACGAATTTCTAACCCCTTCAGTACCATGACGTGTTTTCATATTCATTCTGCTTACTGTCTGGTGATTTTATACAGCTTCAGAAACTAATGTGAGGATTAAAATTGTAAAGGCTCTGTTCATTAATCTTCTGACCTCCATAGACCATTCCTAATGTAAATAAAATCATCTAATCGCACCCAAAACTCAAGGTAGAAATGTGTCCCAGTACTGAAGGGGTTAAGGATGTTTCAGTAATTGTAGTGACATGTTAACAAGTTTTCTGCATTATCAACAGGACAAATACTCCTAGGAATTCAGTTAATTGTTTGTGTAGTTTTTGAAATTGGTCACTATGAGAGAAGGAAGCGTTTCTGAATGTGGCGCCTAGTGAGGAGAAAGCGACCTTGAGTTGTGGCCAGGCGCTGCAGGTCAGAGGGTGCGATGTGTGCAGGCTGGGCTGGGAGGCGAGGGTGGGTGAGGAGGGGCAGGATGCATGTGTGAAGACCTGCAGAATAGACGCAGTGAGGGAGAGGTGAGAGGAAGAGAGGTGACAGCAGGGAGAGGTAGAGACAAGTGCATAGGTTATTAATTCAGGTAAACATGGGATATTGTCAAGTGTTTGATTCCTTTGTGTTCATTTAGTGTTCTGTTATGTCTTTACTTGTTCTGAGTGACGCAAGACTGTATTTGCTAACTTAGATTAAACCAACAAAGCAAAAAGTCTCGTGTGAATATTAAGTCTTTTGCTCTGAGTGTTACCAAGGTTAGTTTTGTCAAGTAGCCTTTTCTTCATTAAACTGAGAATGAGCTTTATCAGAGAACAGGACTCCACGAAGAAAAATCAGGATGAGAACACTTTTTGCCTAGTCTAACCTAATCTAAGCTAACTTTACCTAACCTAATCTAACCAATCCCCTTTGTTAAGCTGGGAAGCTACAACAGTGAGAAGCTTAATATGACTCCACAAAGAAAAGAAAACGTAGGCACGACACGCTTACCTAACCTAACCTAACCCAACTTAACCTAACCTAACTTACCTTAGTCTAACTTAACCTAGCCTAACCTAACCCAACCTAACGTAACCTAACATAACGTAACCTAACCTAACCTAACCTAACCCAACTTAACCTGACCTAACGTAACCTAACTTAACCTAACCATACCCAACACACCCCAACCCAACTCAACCTAACCTAACCTATTAAAGTGAGAAAGTTAACAAAAAAAAAAACACATATAAGAGATTCAGGACAAGACAGTACATTTACCAAACATAATCTGACCACCTGTCCTACCTCTCTCTCTCTCTCTCTCTCTCATACCTGTGTCTTTCCTCCCAGCATCTATTTCTCTCCAGCCAAACATGCATTGTGTCTGTGCCCCTGTGCTCCCCTGTGCTCCTGTGCTCGTGAATTATTTAAATGGCTTAATGTTGCTTCGCTAAGACGGATTAAGTGTCGTTCTGCTAATGGTGGTAATGGAAGTAATAATGCTGACTACTGGCCTGGCGAGCTTGTCATTTTGTTCAGTGTAAAGAAGTATTTCACAAGGACACTGAGAAAATGACGGTAAAATAAAAGAAAAAGGTTCCTCTTGTCTTTTCTCAGTTGCAGAAATATTGAAGGCACTGTATTTAATGATTGCTTACGTAAAAAAGAAAATGGTAGAAAAAAAATATGAAATGAAAAAAATGACGCAATGATTGTAGGAAAAGTAATCACCACTTCCACCACCACCACCACCACTATCACCACCATCATCACCAGTGTTATTGCATCTGCATACAACTACAGAGGGACTGAGGGGAAGCAGAGAGAGAGAGAGAGAGAGGGTGGGGAAAGAAGGGGAACACAGCAGCTGCATTATAGAGGGGAAGAGCACACAACACAGAGGTAAGGGGAGGAGAGGGAGGTGTAGAAAGAGAGAAGAAACAGTGAGAGGGAGAGGGGAGATAAAGGTGAGGGAAAGAGGGAGAGGGGAGAAAGGCCTACAGGTGAGGGGTTAAATTTAAAGGCCAGCCAGTGTTGGCCCTTAAAGCCTTATTGAAAGAGCAATTTGAGGGGAAATTCACCCTTGAGGGGACTGATAAGACCTGAGGGGAGCGGGAGGCGATAAGGGGAATAAAGGGGAAATTCCAGGTACAAGGGAGGAAAGATGTAAGGGGTCAGTTAGATAAGGGGAAAAAGGAATTGTGAGAGGAAAAAGAGAGGAAGAAAAGGTTTAAAAGATAGAAGTGTTCTCTCTCTCTCTCTCTCTCTCTCTCTCTCTCTCTCTCTCTCTCTCTCTCTCTCTCTCTCTCTCTCTCTCTCTCTCTCTCTGTTATCGAAGGTTTTAGATAAAGAATGGAAGAGGAAGGGAGAGACAAGTAATTGGCTGCAGTACACACACACACACACACACACACACACACACACACACACACACACACACACACACACACACACACACACACACACACACACAAGTGCATACACTCACACGTCTTACAACTCTTAAAGGATGAAGGCTATCTCCTTTTATCATTCTTAAGACACTGTTCTCTCTCTCTCTCTCTCTCTCTCTCTCTCTCTCTCTCTCTCTCTCTCTCTCTCTCCCTTGAAATAGCCTAATAAAGCTAGAGAAGCTATCTTTAACCCTTCCTGACCATAATTTAGAGAGAGAGAGAGAGAGAGAGAGAGAGAGAGAGAGACATTTGAGGAAGGAAGAAGAGAGAAAGACAGACATGTGAGAGAAAGGATGAATAATTCTCCTCCCACACTCTCTCTCTCTCTCTCTCTCTCTCTCTCTCTCTCTCTCTCTCTCTCTCTCTCTCTCTCTCTCTCTCTCTCTCTCTGTTACTTTTTATCCTGCGCCATTTTCGTAGTTAACAGCCCAATAAAAGGAGGAGGAGGAGGAGGAAGAGGAGGAGGAGGAGGAGGAAGAGGAGGAGGAGGAGGAGGAAGACGAAGAAGAGGAAGAGGAGGATTGAGATGTTTCCCTTTTCAGATCTGCTTCCTTCTTTTTTTTTTCTTCTTCTTTCTTCTTCTTCTTCTTCTTCTTCTTCTTCTTCTTCTTCTTCTTCTTCTTCTTCTTCTTCTTCTTCTTCTTCTTCTTCTTCTTCTTCTTCTTCTTCATGTTGTTGAAAGGTTGCTATTGTTGTTTTCGTTCTTGCTTTTTTTGTTGCTGTTGTTGTTGTTGCTGTTCTTTTTCTTCTTCTTCTTCTTCTTCTTCTTCTTCTTCTTCTTCTTCTTCTTCTTCTTTTTACATATTCATTATTATCTTCCTCTCCCAACAGCACAACCTTCTCCTCCTCTTCCTCTTTTTCCTTCTTCTCCTTCTCCTCCTCCTCCTCCTCCTCCTCCTCCTCCTCCTCCTCCTCCTCCTCCTCCTCCTCCTCCTCTTACTCCTCCTCCTCCTCCTACTCCTCCTCTTACTCCTCCTCCTCCTCCTCCTGCTTTTCCTCTTCCTCCTCCTTAGTATTCATGGTCGCACAAGCCTCCTGAGAGAGAGAGAGAGAGAGAGAGAGAGAGAGAGAGAGAGAGAGAGAGAGAGAGAGAGGGGGGGGATGAGGGTTATAGCTGCATATATAATAGACTATAATGACTCGATAGATAATGCACAGTTTGACAATTAATGAAGACCGATCGATTTTGTCAATAATGATTTTGTCAATAATGATTTTAATTTTCCAGAAAGAGAAAGAAAAAAAACGAAAAAAGATAAATAAATAAAATGTGAGGAGACGCCGATCCATAAAACACCAAAAAGATAAAAAAAAAAAAATATCGGCAGAGAGAGAGAGAGAGAGAGAGAGAGAGAGAGAGAAATTTGGCAGAGCAGTAATATTCTTGTTCAATAGTATGCGATAGATAGATAAGCAGATAGATAGATAGATAGATAGACAGATAGACAGACATAGATAGATAGATAGATAGATAGATAGACAGACAAATAGATAAATAGATAAAATAGACGGGTAGACAGACAGACAGACAGACATAGATAGATAGATAGATAGGCAGACAGAGAGATAGATAGATAGATAGATAGATAGAGAGAGAGAGAGAGGAATAGAAGATAAATGATAAAGGAAGGAAGGAAAGAAAGATTAGAAAGTGTGATTAATATTTTTGGTAATATTAATGATGTTGTTTATCCAGATCTTGCTTGTCTGCAGTGCTCCTCCCTCCTCCTCCTCCTCCTCCTCCTCCTCCTCCTCCTCCTCCTCCTCTTCCTCCTCTTCCTCTTCATCCTCCTCATTCTGTCCATCTTCATCCTCGTTTTCCTTTTTCCCTTCTCTTTATCTTGCATTTCCTTTCCCTCCTTGCTTCCCTCCTTTCTCCTTCCTTCTCATCCTTCCTCCTCCTCCTCCTCCTCCTCCTCCTCCTCCTCCTCCTCCTCCTCCTCCTCTTCCTCCTCCTCCTGTCAAGAATCTCCGCTGATTTTTCTAAGACGTTCATTTATCTCACTTTCTTGCCTCTTTCCTTCCTTTTACTCTCTCTCTCTCTCTCTCTCTCTCTCTCTCTCTCTCTCTCTCTCTCTCTCTCTCTCTCTCTCTCTCTCTCTCTCTGCACACCTTTGGGTTCTAATTAACCTTCCCGTAATTAGTGTGTGTCATTATACCTGTGTTATTATGAAAGAAGCCAAAAGAGGGTTAAGCTGTCTGTCTGTGTGTATGTCGCCTCTCTCTCTCT
Organism: Portunus trituberculatus; assembly: GCF_017591435.1. Taxonomy (NCBI): domain Eukaryota; kingdom Metazoa; phylum Arthropoda; class Malacostraca; order Decapoda; family Portunidae; genus Portunus; species Portunus trituberculatus. The sequence continues at coordinate 1,504,137 of NC_059278.1, forward strand.
CTCTCTCTCTCTCTCTCTCTCTCTCTCTCTCTCTCTCTCTCTCTCTCTCTCTTCTCTGTTTTCTTTTTTTTATTTTCTTGTGTAGAATTTTATTTTCTTGTGTAGAATTTTCAGTTTTCGTTTGTTTTCTCTCTCTCTCTCTCTCTCTCTCTCTCTCTCTCTCTCTCTCTCTCTCTCTCTCTCTCTCACGTACAAACACAAAACCTATTATTAAGCTTCTATTATTGGTTTTCTTTAATTGCAGTTTAAATGGAGCTCTCTCTCTCTCTCTCTCTCTCTCTCTCTCTCTCTCTCTCTCGTCATAAATACACCCTCAAAACATTAGTTGGCACCACGAAGCTCACAAACTGATAAGGCGAGACGATAGCCAAGGGTCTGGTCTGTCCTGGCTCCGTTTGAAGCTTCACTCACGTATTCGAAGCTCCGAAAACTCATGTCCACCTTTTGCGTGTTTCCTGAAGCTCTTGGGTGATATTTTTTAAAGGTATATTTATTGATTTTTGATAAAGAGATTCTATTTTTTGTCTTTTCTTTCCTTTTTTTATGTGAAATTTGCGTTTTTGTTATTATATATTGTTTTTGACTATCCATCTTGCCACATATCAATAGAAAACGACAGAATGTGTGTGTGTGTGTGTGTGTGTGTGTGTGTGTGTGTGTGTGTGTCTATTTTCTTTTCCGTTATTCCATTCTTGCATCTTTTTTTTTCATTTTTTCTTCAATGCCACTTATCAATAGAAAACGGTAGAATGTGTGTGTTTTTTTTCTTCTTTTTTCTTTTCCATTATTCCATTCTTGCGTCTTTTTTTCAGGTTTCAGTTATCAGTACAAAAAAAAGATAAATAAAATGTTGGTGATGTCTTTTGAAGTCGATGATTCCTTTTCGCAGCGTTTGATGGGTTTTAACAGCGGTGGAAAGCGTTCTGAATTCTTTTTTTTTTTTTTTTTATAGATGCATGAAAAGTGTTTTTAAACCCGCATACCTGACAGCGCTCCTTTCACGTCACCGCGGATCCTTTTGGGAGAATATTTGGAACGATTCACATTAACTTCCACGTCAATTTAAAGCGATCGCAAACACCCGAGCCCTTTCAGTAGCATCTAAACCTCTTTGAAGACTCTGAACCTCTTTTAACTTCCGAGAGCGGTGTGATGCTTGACAGAGGAGGAAAATATGATAGGGGAAGGGTTTGTAAAGTACTGCCACCTTATTTGTGAGCTTGTGATGTTTTTTGATGGTGTTCTTAGCATCTATCACCATTTTCTTTCTATTGTGGGAAGGTCCGGCGTGGCGAGGAGGGGATGTGGATTTGATGGAGGGAAGAGTAATGAAAGGTGAATATTTATGAAGCTTTTGCAACATATTGGGAGGGATTTCAATAACAGGTGAAGCTTTTTTTATTAGTGTGTGTGTGTGTGTGTGTGTGTGTGTGTGTGTGTGTGTGTGTGTGTGTGTGTGTGTGTGTGAAGTAGATGCTTGCAGGCTTCTCAACACTCCCAGAGTAATGTTTTTTATCTTTTTTTTTTCTATTTTGTGGGGGTGGATGAAGGAAGAGGGAGGGAGAGGGGTGGAGGTTGGTAGGGATGGATGCCTTTGAAGCTTCGAGGCGTGTGAAGTCTTTGAGATCCCTCCCTTCCCCCGCAAAGCTTTCCTGAGCACTGGAATTTTTATAAGGACGCAAACTTCAGACTCATTTACAACCTCATTCGCTGAAACTGTAATGTGGTCGACGAATTTTCCAAAGGTTCGAGTGTTAGTGAAGGTTTATTGTCAATATTGCTCACTCCTGCCCATATTTGTGTGTTTTTTTTTTTTTTACGTAAGTGTCATGTTTGTATTCTATTGTGTTAGCTCTGCCAGTGATTCAGTTTAACCCCTTTTGTACCGTGACGCGTTTCCATATTCATTCTGCTTACTATTTAGTCTTTTTTTTTACAGCCTCAAAAAGTTATGCGGGGATCAAAATAGTGAAGACAGTGGCCATTAATCGTTTGACCACCATAGACTCTTCTAAATGTCAATAAAAACGTCTAATCATACCAAAAAATCAAGGTAAAAAGTGCGTTTTAGTATTGTAGGGGTTAAAAATGTATTGCCATATGGTGGTTAACCCTTCAGTACCAGGACGCGTTTTTTACATTCATTCTTACTTACTATTTGGTGATTTTATACAGCTTCAGAAATTATGTGCGAGAATGAAGTAATGAAGACTTTACCTTTTAATCTTCTGACGGACATGGAGTGAAATAGTGAAGATTGTAGCTTTTAATCTCTGACCTACGTACACCCTTCCTAATATCAAAAATATCGTCTAATCATACCCAAAACTCAGGGTAGAAGAAATACGTTCCAGTACTGAAAGGTTTAAGATTCATTTCCTGGTGTTATTCTAATACTAATAAAAAAAAAGAAGATAATTTGCAATGTCTTCACTTACTCGATTCTTCTTTGTCTCTTTTCTTTTTGTATTTTTTTCCTGTTTTTCTCTCTCGCCATATTCTTTTTTTTTTTTTTTTGTGGGGTAAAGTTAAGACGTGTGCTTTTCTATTGTTTATGAACGCTAAACATAAATTCAAGCCTTTCTATTGTGTTTATTTTTACTTAGTCTTTCTCTTCGTCTCTCTTCTTTGTGGTATAAAGTTGTTGTTTTCTTTTCCTAGTCATATATTTTTTTTCCAGGTAAAGTTTAGATGTTTGCCTTTATTTTTCATCATTTATTTTTGCTCGTGGTTCTCTTTTTATATATTAGCTTGTTTTGTTCTCTTTTGTCGTCACGGGATGGCAGATTTCTTTCCTTCCACATTAAAAACTTTCCATCATAACACAAGCATTTTTTTTTTTTTTTCGATTTTACTTACATATATATTTTTTCCCTTTCTTCTTTATCCTCATATATATTCATTTTCCTAATTTACTCGTACTTGTGGTCATCTTCAGCTCCGTACATACTCCTTGACCTAAGATAATACTAATGACGATGATAAAGAGTTCTAGTTAGCGTTCCACCATTGACATTTGTGGATTGCGAAGATAATACTAATGGTGATGATAAAGAGCTGTAGTTAGCGTTCCACCATTGACATTTGTGGATTGCGAAGATAATGCTAATGGTGATGATAAAAAAAAGCTGTAGTTAGCGTTCCACCACTGAAATTTGTTTATTCTGAAGATAATACAAGTACAGTTAGCGTTCCACCATTGAAATTTGTTTATTCTGAAGATAATACAAGTACTAATAGTAATGATAAAGAGTTTTAGTTAGCGTTCCACCATTGACATTTGTGGATTGCGAAGGTAATACTAATGGTGATGATAAAGAGCTATAGTTAGCGTTCCACCATTGACATTTGTGGATTGCAAAGGTAATACTAATGGTGATGATAAAGACCTGTAGTTAGCGTTCCACCATTGAAATTTGTGGATTGCAGCATCTCGCGCCGACAACTTAGCACAGGAGGGAACGTAACTTTGTCAAGGAAAAAAGTTATGTAGTAAATAAAGTTTTCTGTTGTACCTTCTTCTCTCACTTTGTCTTTTTTCTTCTTGTTCTTGTTCTTGTTCTTGTTTTGTGTTCGTCTTTGAGTTCATCATCTTTTTTTTTCTTCTTTCTTCTTCTGCTTCTTCTTCTGCTTCCTTTTCTTTTCTTTTCTTTTCTTTTCTTTTTCTTTTTCTTTTTTCTTTTTTTCTTCTTCGTCCTCGTCTTCGTCTTCGTCTTGTTCTTGTTCTTCTTCTTTTTGTTATTGTTCTTATTGTAATTGTCCGCTTTCTTCTTCTTCTTCTTCTTCTTCTTCTTCTTCTTCTTCTTCTTCTTCTTCTTCTTCATTGTCTAATCAATATCAACTTTTCATTACCGTTACTGTTATTGATCTTGTTACTATTGTCAATGCTACTACTACTACTACTACTACTACTACTACTACTACTACTACTACTACTACTTCTACTACTACTACTATTGTTCTTCTTTTACCGCTTCATTTTTGTACTCCTCCTGCTCTCCTTCATGTTCTTCCTCTTCCTCATTCTCTTCCTCTTTTTCCTCTTCCTCATTCTCTTCCTCTTTTTCCTCTTCCTCTTCCTCTTCTTCTTCTTCCTTCTCTTCTTCTTTTCCAGGGAGACAAAATACCTCCATCGCAAGCATTAGTAAAGAAATGCTGACAAAGTGCAAACTCTGAGCGTCGCGACGGGGCACTAAAGTAAAAAGGCGGGCATCTGGCGAATATAAAACCACGCCCTTAAAGAAAACGAGCAGCGGTCTCATAGAAAACGTCTTTTTTTTCCCCATGTTCGAGAGAGAGAGAGAGAGAGAGAGAGAGAGAGAGAGAGAGAGAGAGTGTATCTATTTGGCTATACAGTTTTACAAATTTTTGAATTGTAAAGAAGTTGATGAAGTTAGATTTAATATCACGGCGCAGAGAGAGAGAGAGAGAGAGAGAGAGAGAGAGATTTCGTTCTTTATATTTGTAAATTCTATGGAAAATCATGAAGCCAGATATATATATATATATATATATATATATATATATATATATATATATATATGAAGCCAGAGAGAGAGAGAGAGAGAGAGAGAGAGAGAGAGAGAGAGAGAGAGAGAGAGAGAGAAAAGAGAGTCGCACTGTTACCGAGACACGAGTGGATAAAAGAACACTGAAGTACAGAGAGAGAGAGAGAGAGAGAGAGAGAGAGAGAGAGAGAGAGAGACTTTGAACCCTTTCTCGCCAAACCTGTGTGTGTGTGTGTGTGTGTGTGTGTGTGTGTGTGTGTGTGTGTGTGTGTGTGTGTGTGTGTGTGTGTGTGTGTGTGTGTGTGGAGAGTCTTTCATCTTAGTGTCGTTTCTCTTTTTCTTTATTTTTACTTTTCTTTTCTTTTCTTTTGTATAGTTCTCGTTTTCTGTTTGTTTTCTGTCTGTCTGTCTGTCTGTCTGTCTGTCTGTCTATCTGTCTTTTCGTTTGTCAGTATCTCTCTCTCTCTCTCTCTCTCTCTCTCTCTCTCTCTCTCTCTCTCTCTCTCTCTCTCTCTCTCTCACCAAATATCAATATCGTGTGAGGCACATTTTTCGGCGGAGTAATTGAATATAAATTGAGGAAGCAACAGTTTTCGAGCACCATTCGGCAGCGTCTCCAATAGTGGTAGTAGTAGTAGTAGTAGTAGTAGTAGTAGTAGTAGAGTGGTGATAGTTCTTTGTAGTAGTAGTAGTAGTAGTAGTAGTTGTAGTAGTGGTGGTGGTGGTAGTATTTGGTAGTAGTAGTAGTAGTAGAAGAAGAAGAAATATTAGTCTAGTAGAAGAAGAAGTAGTAGTAGTAGTAGTAGTAGTAGTAGTAGTAGTAGTAGTAGTAGTAGTAGTAGTAGTACAAACTCACGTAAGAAAAACACGTCGATACTTGTTTCTATTTAAAGAGGGAGCAAGGGTCGTGAGAGAGAGAGAGAGAGAGAGAGAGAGAGAGAGAGAGAGAGAGCCAGGTAATACAGGTAATTAACGTGGTCAACTTCCTGCAGGCTGTGTATCAAGTGCTCAAATGTTGTGATTAACTTAAGTAACGAGAATAAACACTGTATTTTACTCTCTCTCTCTCTCTCTCTCTCTCTCTCTCTCTCTCTCTCTCTCTCTCTCTCTCTCTCTCAGATTATCGGAATATTGGGACAGGCGCAATTGGTTCTTTTATCCTTCTCCTCCTCCTCCTCCTCCTCCTCCTCCTCCTCCTCCTCCTCCTCCTCCTCCTCCTCCTCCTCCTCCTCCTCCTCCTCCTCTCCACCTTGAAGTAGTAACTGTGAGCCTCGCGACCGCCAGATTGAAGAAGCAGAGGAGTGTAGACTGACCAATTGGGAGGAGGAGGAGGAGGAGGAGGAGGAGGAGCAGGTTGGTGTAGGAGGAGGAGGAGGAGGAGAGTAGGAGTGAAGACAAGAAGCTTCCTGAGGATTACTTGTGTCCTATCGGAGGGGAGGAGGGGGAGGAGGAGGAGGAGGAGGATGAAGAGGAAGAGGAGGAGCAAGAGGAAAGAAAATGCAAGAGTAAGAAAAATGTTTGACAAAATGAAGGGTTTTAAAAGAAAAAGGAAGGGAAGATGAATGGAGATGATGGAGGAGGAGGAGGTGGAGGTGGAGGAGTAGGAGGAGAAAGAGGAGGAAGAGGAGGAGAAGGAATACAAAGGAAGACAAACAACAACAGACCCTTAGGTCCTTACTAGGCTGTTTGTGGAGACTATCTACTAACTACCAGTGGTAGAGATAGGACAACAAAGCAGAAGGCTCCTCCCCACCCATCCCTCCCTCCAGCCGAAGCTGGCATGAAAAAAAGCGAAACCATGTGATATTAAAAGATCACATGGAATTTTAGTAGAGAGTGAAAAGGAAATGTGTAATCTACGTGTGACTACTTGTGTTTGTGGGGGAAAGTGCATTGTGTACGTGGATGCACAGTGTGTATGTCGAATGGGTGGTGCGGCAGCCTTGCCTGGCGCTTTCTAGGGAGGCAGCAGTCAATCAGGCCCCAGCTCCGTTCAATCCACTGAGATAGCATACTTGAGAAAGAGGAAGAGGAAGAGGAGAAGGAGGAGGAGGAGGAAGAGGAGGAGGAAGAGTTCATGGTCAAGAAATTAGCTGTCAAAGTTATGATTCATTTTAATTAAGTCTTCTCTCTCTTTCTTGTGTTTACTTGCCTGTGTGTCTGTGTGTCTGTCTGTCTGTCTATCTTTCTGTCTTTCTATCGTTCTGTCTGTCTGTCTTTCTGGCTGTCTGTCTGTCTATCTGTCTGTCTGTCTGTCTGTCTGTCTGTCTGTCTGTCTGTGTTTACTACGTGTCTATTTGTTTATCTTTCTGTTTATGTTTGTCTGTCTGTCTGTTTGTCATCATGTCTCTCTCTCTCTCTCTCTCTCTCTCTCTCTCTCTCTCTCTCTCTCTCTCTCTCACCAATAAGTATATTAATCCGGAGTAGATTGCGAACATGACGTCACGAGGAGCCAGCCAATCAGCTCTCCGCTCCTTCCTGCTCAGCCAATCACCAATCACCTCCTGCCAACACGCCCTCACCAGCCAGCCAATCACGGGTCACCTCCCACTAACCAATAAGGACGAAGGAGAGAGAGAGAGAAAATGGGAAAAAGAAAATGTGTGAAAGAAGGACAGAGAGAGAGAGAGAGAGAGAGAGAGAGAGAGGGGGGAAGGAAGAGAAGATATTAAGAAAAGTCTTTTTAGAGAGAAAAGGAGAGAAAGAGAGCAAAAAAGAAAAAGAACAATAAAGAGAGAGAGAGAGAGAGAGAGAGAGAGAGAGAGAGAGAGAGAAAAAGTATGAAAGAAAGAAAGAAAGCAAAAAATACAGAAAAAGAAAACGGGAACGGAAGAAAATTAAAAGTCCAGAATTTGAGAATGAGAGAAAATTTTGAATAAAAAAAAAAAAGACAATAAAACGAAGCGACACGAAATTAAAAGGAGGAGGAAGAGGAAGAGGAGGAGGAGGAGGAGGAGGAGGAGGAGGAGGAGGAAGAGGTGGAGAGTGTAATAATTAAAGTTTACGTGTCCTCTTAAGTGGGGCATGGAGGGGAGGGGGCGGAGGGAAGGGGGGTGAAGGGGGGAGGAGGAAAAATTATGAAGAGGAAAGGCGGAGGAATAAGTACAGGAAACAAGAACAATGAAAGGAAGAAGAAGAAGAGGAGGAGGAGGAGAAGGAGGAGGAGGAGGAGGAGGAGGAGGAGGAGGAAGATTTGTGAAAGGAAGAGGAGGAAGAAGATAAAAGTAGGAAGAAGTGAATGAAAGACAAATGAAAAATGAGAGAGAGAGAGAGAGAGAGAGAGAGAGAGAGAGAGAGAGAGAGAGAGAGAGAGAGAGAGAGAGAGAGAGAGAGAGCACAAAAAACTAAAACTTTCAAATAACTATTCTTTCTCTTTGACCTTCAATAAAACACACACACACACACACACACACACACACACACACACACACACACACACACACACACACACACACACACACACACACACACACACACACATTTCATAACACCAACAAACGCCCATTTTCTGTAACACCACATGAAAGAAAACGAGGAAGGCGTGTGAAGGTTAAAGGGGTTAACTAAAGCATAATGTAGGAGACGCCTCCCCCCCCCAGGTAAATCTGCGTAATTAAGAATAATTTACCTGGTGAAGAGAGGGGGGGGGCAGGAAGGAGGAGGGAGAGGGAGGGAGGGGGTTGATGGAGAGATATACACCAAAATTAGCTAAAGAGAATTAAGAAAGAAAGAAGGAAAGAGAAAGAGAGAGAGAGAGAGAGAGAGAGAGAGAGAGAATAGTGGCAATATATACGCAGATAATGGTTATTTTACTGCTAAAAGAGAAGAGAGAGAGAGAGAGAGAGAGAGAGAGAGAGAGAGAGGTTTTGTTGTATTTTTTTCTTTTTATTTTGCTACATTTTTTTATTTATCTATTTATTTACCATTTATTTTTTTTCAATTTAGGCCTAAATGATTTCATGTTTTGTTTTTTTTTTTTTTTTTCGTGTTTTGCATTTAATTTAGTTTTCTCGTCTTTTTACGTAATAATTTGATAACTCTGCCTGGATTACGAGATCATTCATTCATTCATTCATTCATTCATTCATTCATTCACTCATTTATTTATTCATTCATTTATTTATTCATCTATTTATTTATTTATCTATTTATTCATTCATTCATTCATTCATTCATTTATTTATTTATTCCTTCATTCATTCATTCATTCATTCATTCATTCATCTATTCTTTAATTAATTCATTCATTCATTCATTTACGTATTCGTCTATTTATTCATTTATTCATTCATTCAGCTACATAATATATCTCTTGAATTTGTCGCTATGTTTGTATATGTATTAATATTTCTGTTTGTCTGTATGTTTGTCTGTCTGTCTGTCTATTTGTCTGTGTGTCTGTCTGTCTGTCTCGTTTGTTATGTTACTATTTATCTATCTCTGTTTACCTGTTACCTGTCTGTTTATTTATGTTTATATATGTTAATCTTTTTTCTATCTATCTGTGTTTATCAATCTATTAATCAGGCAATCAATCAACGTATGTCTATTTATCTATCAGTCTATATGTACATGTCTGTCTCTCTGTCTACCTGTCTGTCTGTCTGTCTGTCTCTCTGTCTACCTACCTATTTATCTATTCTATATATCCATCTAACTTATATACTGCTCTCATTTAATATGGAAACTGGCCAAGGGCAACAAAAATCATATCTATTGAGAAAGATCCACTGAGGCACCAGATCCCAAAAATAAGACGACCCAAATAGATTAACCCAAACTAAATTAATGTCTCGAGATCTTCCTCTTGAGGGAATTCAACTCGTGGGAGGAAATACAGAAGCAGGGAAGGAGTCTCAGAGTTTACTAGTGAAGGGGCATGAGAGACTACATATAGGTTAGGTTAGGTTAGGTTAGGTTAGGTTACAATCTCTCTCACCCTTATTCTATCCACCTCTTGCGTTACAGAGGTGGACAGAATTAGGTGTGAAAGCGAAGAGTTATGCTGGAAGGCAGTAGGAGGAAGGGAATTCAGTTATGAAGGCAATACGAACAGTTAGCATGAAAGTACCGATAGAAGACAGGCATAGATGTAACAGTGCTTAGTAAGAGAGGGAGAGGGGGTTGATAGTCTGCCTGTTAGAAGGGAGAAGTTGATGAAATGAAATGGGTTTTGATTCCAGCCTGTATAGGAAGCCAGTGTGAGTGAAACCTATCCAGTTGTCTTATCTGTCTATCTGTCTATCTATCTATCTATCTGTATATTTGTCTATCTGTCTGTATATATATTTATATATATATATATATATATATATATATATATATATATATATATATATATATATATATATATATATATATATATATATATATATATATATATATATATATATATATATATATATATATATATATATATATATATATATATATATATATATATATATATATATCTATCTCTATCTCTATCTATCTATCGGTCTATCTATCTATCTATCTATCTATCTATTTATCGGTCTATCTTTCTTTCTATCTATCTATCTATTTATCTATCTATCTATCTGTCTGTCTATCTATCTATCCATCTATCCATCTATCTATTTATCTATCTATCTATCTATCTATCTATCTACCACTCTATCAATCTGTACATCTATCTGTCTATTTATCTATCTATTTATCTATCTTTGCTAATTCACCTCTCTTCCTTCCTGCGTCACGGGATTATCTTCAGAGTCACGCTGATTGCTTCTCTCTCTCTAATGATAATGTTTCGCCATTCTTTATCCCTCAGTAGCAAAGTTCAAAGTGTGGTATTGTACTTTTTCATTAAGATTTTCCCTGAGTTTTCTTTTGGCCATCTCTCTCTCTCTCTCTCTCTCTCTCTCTCTCTCTCTCTCTCTCTCTCTCTCTCTCTCTCTCTCTCTCTCTCTCTCTCTCTCTCGTTCACATTCACAGGGAAAAAAAAAAGAAACCGCGCCATTTTTAAAAAGACAAAAATGGCTAATAATTTAAACTTTATCGCTGTGAAGAGAGAGAGAGAGAGAGAGAGAGAGAGAGAGAGAGAGAGAGAGAGAGAGAGTTTCTTTACGTGGAATTAGAGTTATTAGGTGGAACGCTTTACCTGTCCGTAATGAAGCCAGGTGGAGGTCACGAATGAACAGGTAACAGGTGTACCAGTCTCTCTCTCTCTCTCTCTCTCTCTCTCTCTCTCTTGTGTGTATGTGTTAAAGATTCTTTGTTTTTTCTTTTTCTTTTATTTATTTCGTTGCTGCGAAAGAGAAACACAGGGAGAAAGGGAAATTGGAAGAGAGAGAGAGAGAGAGAGAGAGAGAGAGAGAGAGAGAGAGAGAGAGAGAGTGTATAAAAAGCAAAATGTCGTACTATAAAGCTGGTCTTGTAGAGAGAGAGAGAGAGAGAGAGAGAGAGTCGTATCCAATATGAAGCTGTCAGTCTTGTAGGAGGTAGTATCTCTCTCTCTCTCTCTCTCTCTCTCTCTCTCTCTCTCTCTCTCTCTCTCTCTCTCTCTCTCTCTCTCTCCTTTGTCATTCTTAAGATGTGATTTCTCTCTTCTTTATTTCTTTCCTCCATTTCCTTCTTCCCTCTTTCTCTCCTTCTCTCCTTCTCTCCTTTCTTTTCCTCCTCTCCTTGTCCTCGTCTTTCCTCCCTCCCTTTTTTTTCCTCCTCTTTCCATCGAATAATTTTTCCCTGTCAGTTATTTGGTTGACGGAGGAGGAGGAGGAGGAGGAGGAGGAGGAGGAGGAGGAGGAGGAGGAGGAGGAGGAGGGGAGAGGAGGTGGTCAGAAAGTCAAGAAGGAAGAGGAGGAGGAGGAAGAGGAGGAATAGATTAAGAACTAGTTGGCGCCTTAAGAATCTGAAGGAGGAGGAGGAGGAGGAGGAGGAGGAGGAGGAGGAGGAGGAGGAGGATGCGGTGAAGAGAAAATAATGAGAAAATGAATAGGAGAGAGAGAGAAGAACAGAAATAGAGTATGAGGAGAAGAAGGAGGTGAAGGAATACAAAGGAATACAAAGGAAAGCCAAACAGCAACAGACCTGTTGGTCCTTTCGAGGCTGTTTGGTAACTACTAACTGGCTACAGATAGAGAGACAGGACAGTACAGGAGAAGGCTCCTCAGGAGGAGGAGGAGGAGGAGGAGGAGGAGGAGGAGGAGGAGGAGGAGGAGGAGGAGGATATCGGATATTTTATTTTTCAAAGATTCCTCTCACAAATCCGCTCTCGGCCTCTTCCCCTCATCTCCCCTCTCTCTCCCTCTCCCTCTCCTCTCCCTCTCTCTCCCTTACCTTATCTCCCCTCTCCCATCATTTCTCTCCCCTCCTTTCCTCAGCTTACTTCTTCTCTCTCTCTCTCTCTCTCTCTCTCTCTCTCTCTCTCTCTCTCTCTCTCTCTCTCTCTCTCTCTCTCTCCAAACTATTCCTTCTTCAACACACGTCACATTCCTCCTCCTTCTCCTCTTCCTCTTCCTCCTCCTCCTCCTCCTCCTCCTCCTCCTCCTCCCTACATATCAGTGCCAGGTGGTGCCAAAAGTCGCCAGCTGTGCCTTCCCTTTTTTCCTCTTTTTCCCCTCTTGTTCCCCTCTTTTTTTACTCTTTATTCCCCATTTCACGTTTTCTCGAGATTATTACTTCGCCAGTGAGGGGAAGGGGAAGGGGAACCGAGGGGAACCGAGGGGAAGGAGGCATGAGAGAGAGAGAGAGAGAGAGAGAGAGAGAGGTTGGAGGTGAGGGGAAGGAAATGTTAAGGGGAGTATTAGGGAGAGAGTTAAAGGGAGGGGAAACTGAGAGAGTGATGGGGAAACTTTGTGAAGGGAGGGGAAAGGGAAGAGGAAGAGGGGAAAGGAGGGGAAAAATAAATGGTTAAATTTTAGTAAGGGGAGAAAATTATATAAGAATGAATGAAGGGGGGTCAAAATTTTGCTAATGTGGTGAGAGGGAGAGGGGTGAGGGGAGAAGGGTGAGGGGAGAGAGGGGAAGAGGGGTGAAGGAGGGGCGAGAGAGTTATCTTCTGAAGGGAGTGAGTTAGATTCCCTCTTCAAAGTTTAGCTATCAATCTCTCTCTCTCTCTCTCTCTCTCTCTCTCTCTCTCTCTCTCTCTCTCTCTCTCTCTCTATGCCAAATGCAAAAAAACACCCAAAAACACCAAACAAAGAACTGAAACACACACACACACACACACACACACACACACACACACACACACACACACACACACACACACACACACACACACACACACACACACACCAAAAATTTATGAAGCCTTGTACTCTAAGTTGAAATTAAAGTTTGGGATCCGAGAGAGAGAGAGAGAGAGAGAGAGAGAGAGAGAGAGAGAGAGAGAGAGAGAGAGAGAGAGAATGGAAGGAAATTGAAGTTTTGCTAATTACTCACATTACACAAGACAATGAGAGAGAGAGAGAGAGAGAGAGAGAGAGAGAGAGAGAGAGAGACGAGAACGAGAGGCACACTACTAATAACACCAAATCAACCCACACCACCACCACCACCACCACCACCACCACCACCACCACCACCACCACCACCATCACCAACAACAACACAACACAAACACAATAACAAAAATATAAAAACACAAGGAAAAAGAAAACGGAAAAGAAAAGCAAAAGAGAGAAAACGGACACCAGACTTCGATTTCAAGGGGCGACTTTATCATGTTCACTGTTCACCTCATCTTTCACCCACTGCCAGCCTGACTCTCTAAATGGCTCCTTTATTGCCCTCACGAGCCCCTCTGACCGCAATGAAGTAAGCGTGTTATGGGGATCCTTAGGGGCCGCTGGGGGTCCTGTAGGTGTGTAACGTGAGATGATATAGGAGGTGAGAGCAGGAGAAAGAGTAAGAGAAGAAGGAAAGAGAAATAGAAAAGTTTAGAGGAATGAAGATGTAAAGAATAGAAATACAGACCAGTGAAATATAGAACTAGAGGGAGAAGCGTAAGAGAAAGAGAAAGAGGAAGAGAGAGTGAGAGAGAAGGAAAGAGAAATGGAAAGGTTTAAGAGACATGAGGGAACGTGGAGAAAGAAAACGAAAAGAATAGAAATACATGTCAGTAAAATAAGGAACTAGAGAGATAGAAAGAAACAGGTACGAGAACACAGAAGAAAGAGAAAGAGAAGGAAGGAAAAATGGAAAGGTTTAGCATAGACATGAGGGAACAGTGAAAGAAAACGGAAGGAATAGAAATAGAGAAACGAATAAAACAACATAGGAACGAGAAATAGAAGAAAAACATGAAGAATAACCAAATAAATTATGAAAACAAACAGAAAACGAATAAACTAGAAGAAAACAAGGAAAAATGCAGGAATGTTTGATCGGAAGGGGAAAAAAACGAGGGAAATGGAGATAAAGGAATGTGAGAACGTGGGAACTTAGGAAGGGAAAAGGAGAAGGAATGGGCGTGGGAGGTGCAGCAGGGAAGGATTAGACTCGTAAAGGAAATGAGATGGCAGGGAAGGAGGAAGCGTGACGGAGCGGGAGGAGGAGGAGGAGGAGAGGATGGAAGAGAAGGGAGATGAAGAGGGTGATGAGACGAAGCGAAGGAAGGGAAGATACAAGAGGAAGAGATAGAAAGTGTGAAAGAGTGAATATAAATTAAGGAGATTTTGTGAACAGTTTCAGATTCTTAACCTCTTTCAGTACTGGGAAACATTTTTACCTTGAGATTTATATACGTTTAGTCCATTTTATTGACATTAGGAAGGGTCTTTGGAGGTCAGAAGATTAATAACCACAGTCTTCACTCTTTCAGTACTGGGAAACATTTTTACCTTGAGATTTGTGTACGATTAGTTCATTCTATTGACATTAGGAAGGATCTTTGGAGGTCAGAAGATTAATGACCACACTCTTCACTATGTCAATACTAGAACACATTTTTACCTTGAGATTTGTGTACGATTAGACCATTATATTGACATTAGGAAGGGTCATTGGAGGCCAGAAGATTAATGGCCAGAGTCTTCACTATTTTAATCCCCCACATGAGTTTCTGAAGCTCTACAGAATCACCAAATAGTAAGCAGAATGAATATGGAAACGCGTCATGGTACTGAAGGGGTTAATAGTTATAGAAGTTAATAGAGAAATAGTTATAACATTCCATTTGATATTGTTACGAGTAAGCTGTAGAAAACTTAAGAATAAATAGAAAGGTTATTTATATTTTGATCTGAGATTCTTACGAGTTATAGAAGAGTTAGGAATATTGAGGAAAGAATTTTACCCTTTCATTCTTAGTTTATGAGTTAGTGAAATAATTACATCAGAGATACCTTCTACTCTTCCCCTCTTCAACCCCTCTCCTTCCCCTCTTCTTCCCCTCTCCTCCTCCTTCAGGCAACCATGAAAACAGTAACTGGATTGGAAGGTATTGGTATTTATGAGGGGAAACAAGTGTTATATAGGAGTGTAGCTGGAATGTAGGAATTAAATTAAAGCTTCCTTCTACTTTTCCCCTCTTTATCCCCTCTCCTTCCCCTCTCCTTCCCCTTTCCTTCCTCTCTCTCACTCCATCTAAACATTGAAATAGTAACTAGAATGGGTGATATTTATCTATGTAAGGGGAAACAAGGGCAAAGTTATATGAGGTAGGGATTACGTTAGTTCCCCTTCCAGTCTTCCCCTTGCCTTCCCCTCACCTTTCCCCTCTTTTTTAGCTAACTAGAATGGGTGATGTTACTATTTATGAAGGGGAAATGAGGGGAAAAGTTATGACTGTAATGTAGGGATTAGATAAGAATTCTCTTCCAATCTTCCCCTTAACTTCCCCTCACTTTTCCCCTCTCTTTCAGCTAAACACTGGAATAGTAACTAAAATGGATGTTATTAGATTACCTTCCCTTCATCTTTCCCCTCACCTTTCCCTCACCCTTCCCCTCACTTTTCCCCTCACCTTTCCCCTCATCTTTCCCCTCACCTCTCCTCTCACCATTCCCCTCATCTTTCCCCTCACCTTTTC
>NC_059278.1:1522143-1527143 GCF_017591435.1 Portunus trituberculatus
TTCAGTAGGTTTCAGCAGGTTTCAGTGGGTTTCAGTAGGTTTCAGTGGGTTTCAGTAGGTTTCAGTAGGTTTCAGCAGGTTTCAGTGGGTTTCAGTAAGTTTCAGTAGGTTTCAGTAGGTTTCAGTAGGTTTCAGTAGGTTTCAGTGGGTTTCAGTAGGTTTCAGTGGGCTTCAGTAGGTTTCAGTGGGTTTCAGTAGGTTTCAGTAGGTTTCAGTGGGTTTCAGTAAGTTTCAGTAGGTTTCAGTATGTTTCAGTGGGTTTCAGGAGGTTTCAAGACATTAGTCCCAGAATTTGGCTAACTCCATTTGATTTTTAAGTGAACTGGCAATCAAATGGACCATTCATTTACTTCCTTATTTAATTATTTTTGTTGTCCTTGGCCAGCTGCTGTCTTGCATTAAAAAAAAAAAATAACATATCATTAGGATTTTCAGGGATGTTTTTGATGTTTTGATAGTGAAAGATATTTGTAAAGGTGTGGGTAGTAACAGTGGTGGTGGTGGTGGTGGTGGTGGTGGTGGTATTTACATGCTTGTGTGAAGATAGATAGATAAGTGGGTAATTTGATAAGTCGATAGATATGTAAATGGACAGCTGGATAATCAAACGGATAGATGGATAGATAGGCAGATGGATAAGTCAATAAATTCGTATATAATTAATAAGGCAGACGTGTATGTATGTTTTTGTGTGATTTCCAGTGGTAGTTTGATTAGCACAGTGCATCATTAGCAGCCAGAGCATCAATGACCACCTGATTAATTACCTGTGGCCTTTGAAAGTGAGCCTGGTGGTGGTGGGGGGGAACAAAGCTTTTCAAAATACAGGCGCTGGAATCCTTTTGTTGACTGGAAATATTAAGGTGAAGCTTCCTGATTGCCTTCCATTCTTCTCCCACGTTCGATACATAAGAGGATAAGAAAATAAGGGAAGCTGCGAGAAGTTGAAGTTAGTAGGCCTATATATTTAATTTTTCCTCGTGTGTTTTATTTTTTCTTATTTCTTTATTAATTGGTGTTATTCTACTACCACAGAGGAATAATTCGCAATATAGAACAAATCAACAGTGCGCCAGAAGTAATGCATGAGGTTAATAGGTTTACAAATCTGAACTTATTCATTTATTCATTTATTTATTTATTTATTTATTGCCCTTGGTGTTACTCTAATAGCACAAAAAGGGTTAATTCGCCTCCATACAACCCTTTCACTGCGATGCGAAACAAACTAACAGCTGCAGAAGTAGTGCATGAAGTTATCAGGCTTACACGTATTACTTTATTTATTATTACTGTTATTATTGGGGCAGTGTGTGTTATTGCTAGCTTTCTGAGGCACTGATCGAGCTCTTTGTTGTTGTTGTTGTTGTTGTTGTTGTTTTCTTCGTGTTCGTCATCTTCTTGTTCGTCTTCTTCTTCTTTTTCTATCATTATTATTATTATTATTATTATTATTATTACTTTTATTATTATTAGCATTATTATCATTATCTTATCCTTGTACTTGCTCTACCACACAAAAAGGTTAATACGCCTCAGTTAACCCTTTCAAAGCAAAACGGAACAAATACAGGCAGAAGTAATGCATGAAGTTAACAGTCTTAGAAATCTTAGTTTATTTGTTTTTACTCATTTTTTTCTATTTATTCACCTATTTATCTATTTTTCTGCCGTTGGTGTTACTCTAAAAGCACCAAAGGGTTGATTCGCCTCAGTATAACTCGTCCACTGTGGTAAGGAAATAGTGAACAGCAGCGGAGGTAATGATTGAAGTTATCACCTTTACACGTATTAGTTTATTTGTTCTTATTTATCATCATTATTTTTTGTCCTTGGCGTTACTCTGCTACAGAAAAAGGGTTAGTTTGCCTCAGTTAACCCTTTCACACTGCAATATGTAACAGTTACCAGTAGAAGTAATGCATGGAATTATCAGGTTTACGCGTCTTAAATTTTTCTTTGATTTATCTATTTATTCATCAAAAGGTCCACACGTTATAGTTTTTTTCTTTTATTTAGTTAGTCAGTTTTTTTCTTTTCTTTTTTTATTTATCTATCATCAGTCCCACACGTCTTAATTCTTTCTTTTATTTCTTTATTTATTTATCATTTTTATGGCTTTATTTTATCAGTACAAAAGGGTTCATTCGCCTCACTTAACCCTTTAAACTTCAATACGAAAGAGTTATCAGCAGAAGCAATGCATGAACCCTTTATAAACAGCTATAAAAAAGGACGGGGTGAAATAGAGTAGATTTTTAAAGACTTCCTAGTAGTTTGACCCCTTCAGTACCATGACGCGTTTCCACATTCATTCTGCTTACTATCTGATGGTTTTATACTCCTTCAGAACTTATGTGGAGGATTGAAATAGTGAGGACTGTGGCCATTAATCTTCTGCCCTCCATAGACCCCTCCTAATGTCAGTAAAATGGTCTAATCTACAGAAGTATTGTGCTTACTATTTGATGATTTTATACTCCTTCAGAATTTATGTGGAGGATTACAATAGTGAGGACTGTGGCCATTAATCTTCTGCTCTTCATAGATCCCTCCTAATGTCAATAAAATGGTCTAATCGTACAGATGTCTTGAGGTGAAAATGTGTTCTAGGATTGAAGAAGTTAAAGATTAGAGGTTGGTAGAGAAAAAGCAAAGGTGTCTCAGTGTGTTTAGTAATTAAGGAAAGGTGTGCCGGAGAACAATTAGAGATGAAACAAGGTGACATCGCTCTTATGGCACTATTCAGGAGACTGGAGCGCATGGTGGAGTGACTTAGCTTTGTTTTCACCACTCTTTCAGTTCCTTCTGAGACACAAACACATTAAATGCTTCCTGTCTCGTGCTCGTCATAACAGTCACTTTCTGCTCCTCTCACTGCCTGCTTGTCACTTCCTCTCTCAGACTCATGGGAAAGCTTTCATTCCTACCTCATGTTTTGAATCCTCTCGTGAAAGTTGTTTGTATTTTCAAGTGTCGTTTCAGGTGGTGTCTTTCTATTGTCAAAGGTTTCGGGCGTTTTTCATTTTCGTTTTGTGTTTTTGTCTTTTCGTCTTGAGTCTCGTGAAAGTTATTAGTGATTTTGAGTGCCGTTTCTGGTGGTGTATTTGTACTGCCAAAGGTTTCGGGGTCTTTAATATGTGTACTATGTCTTATCTTATCTTTCTATATTCATTCTGCTTACTATTTGGTGATTTCATACAGCTTCAGAAACTCATGTAGGGATTAAAACAGTGAGGACTCTGGCCATTGATCTTCTGACCTCCATAGACCCTTCGTAAAGTCAACAAAATCGTTTAATCATAAACAAAAGAGGTTGTACTGGGAGTTGTTAAGGTTTTCAAGAGTATCGCTGGATCGTTTATTAGTGTGAAGTGTGATGTACTTATATTTGGTCGGATATATTAATGGATTATCGAAAAATACGGTTTCATATTGCGTGTATTTCTATTTTTATTTATTCATTTATTTCATTTATTTATTTATTTTTACATTGGTTTGTGAGTGTTTAGTTGACGCCACCACGTGTGAGGGGAGAGAAAGCACCCGTACTCATGCTCTTTCCCCTCTCATGTGCACACTCCCTCGCTCTTCCCCTCACTCATGCATGTTTCCTCCCCTCGCATTCACCCATCCACCCCCATCCATCCCCTTCTCCCCAGTCACGCGCATAAAACACGCTTCCCAACTAATTTCCTAATGACAGCTCATCAATTTGGCCACACAGTTTGTTACACGTAGAGTGATGGACCTTTTTAGTGTGTGTGTGTGTGTGTGTGTGTGTGTGTGTGTGTGTGTGTGTGTGTGTGTGTGTGTGTGTGTGTGTGTGTGTTAATTCTGATCTATTTACGAATGGTAATTTAATTCGTGTTGAAAATAAAGCACATTTCCATTACGCTGGTCAGTTTCAGGTGTGCATTGGCGGCACAGGTAGCGTTTAATTAACACAGGTGTCACGGCACGGCGATGTGGCGGCGCGGTGGGGATAAAAACTTCCAATTTGCGAAACTTTACTGAATACAATTATTAGTGTATGCTTAAAATTCTACATAGCCTCCCATTCTAATGTTTCGTTTTCTCTTTGCCTACAGGTGAGTGGGTCACAGAAAACGTTGTGCTTCGGGGATGACTTCGGTAAGACTGAGACGATGGTGCGAAAATTCAATCCGCCGTTTCACTCGTACCTCTCGCTCCCGGTCTATGCCACCCCAGCGCACTCGTTCAGCCAGCAGCTCCCACGCCCACAGCCACCCGAGCTTCCAGAGGGTGGGGCGCGGGGCCTCTCTGCCGCCTCGCTCCCACTCCTGCGTGGTGAGGGGCGGCCATGGACGGAGGTATTACGAAGGTACAGTTGTGTGTGTGTGCGTGTGTGTGAGTGAGTGTGTTTCCTTATTATTTTCTTGTTTCTTCTTTATTTCTCGTGTTTGGCAAAGATAGGATTTTTTTTTCTTTTTTTATTGAATCTTACTGAAGGTTAAAATTTGTAATGTTTTTTTTTTTTTTTTCCTTTTTTTTTTTCATTCGTAATACAGACAAGTGACACATAATCCAGTGAGGTGTTTACGTCTCTGTGTGTGAGTATACCTTCTGTGTGTATAGAGAGATCCACACTCAACCACGTGTGTTTATCTCGTGAGGGGGTGGTTGGGGAGAGGTTAGGGATGAGCAGTTGTGTGTTGGGACGACGATACTTTGTGGAGAGAGAGAGAGAGAGAGAGAGAGAGAGAGAGAGAGAGAGAGAGAGATGAAAGAAAGAAAATAAGAGAAAAAAGAAAAAAAAGATGAATGAAATATTAGTGTTCGTTTACGATGGCATCTGTTCTGGTTCGTGGGGCGCAGGTTGTCAACACTGCCATGTGGCGCGGCTACTGGAGGTGGAGACGTGGAAATTTGATGAGTGGACTTAACCCCTTCAGTACTGGGACGCATTGTTATCTTGAATTGGTGTGATTAGACCATTTTATTGACATGAGGAAGGGTCAATGGAGGTCAGAAGATTA
>NC_059278.1:1532143-1534643 GCF_017591435.1 Portunus trituberculatus
TCCTCCTCTTCTTCTTCCTCCTCCTTCTTCTTCTCTCCTTCTCTTTCTCCTTCCTTTCTCATCCAATGCTGACTAGATGTACTTGTCACCCTCAAGGTTAGGCAGATATTATTTCTCCTCCTCCTCCTCCTCCTCCTCCTCCTCCTCCTCCTCCTCCTCCTCCTCCTCCTCCTCCTCCTCCTCCTCCTTCCTCCTCCTCCTCCTCCTCCTCCTTCTCCTTCTCTTCCTCCTCCTCTTCTTTGTCCAGTCCTTTCATCTCAGATTGACCGGACTTCAAAATGCGTATTTCACTGACTGACTGACTGACTGGCTGGCTGACTGGCTGACTGACTGACTGACTGACTGAATTTAAAGTGATTTTTTGTGGAATTATTGAACGCTTGACTGACTGACTGACTAACTGAATCACGAGGCACTTACCTGACTGAATAGGTTTGTGATTTGTGACTGGCTGGTTGGAGGGATGGCAGACTGAAGTGACTGACTGTTTGACTGATTGACTGATTGACTGATTTTGCCCTTTGCCGTTTATCCGCGTGGAATTTGTGTGTTTGAGCTGACTTATCTATTTGGCTAACTGACTTACTGACTGTCTGGTTTACTTACTGACTGACTGATTAGCTAAGATATTTACTTTTCTCTAACTGACTAATTGACTTACTGATTGACTGACACAGATATTTCTTTAACTCTTAACTGACTTGCTTTACCGTGAATTGACTGACTAGGTAATTAAAAAAGTGGCTAGTAATTGACTGAGTGACTTTCCTTCTGTATGTATACCTAACTGACAAACTACTGAAGTAACTGACTGGGTTGACTGACATGGCTAACTAAATAAGTGACTAGTAACTGACTGAATGACCTTCCTTCTGTATATATATACCTAACTGACAAACAACTGAAGTGACCAGTGGGTTGACTGACTCACTGAAAGACTAAACTGAATCACTTACTAATCAAATCCTGGACCTCCGAAGACCAGACTTAATCAAATAACTAACTGATTACTCCACCTGATCTGAGTGAGTGACAACTGCTAATTACCTGATTGGCTCACCTGTGACTGATACGTGAGTCAGGCGCCGCTGGAGGAGAGCGGGCACCTTTTCAACCAATGCAATTAATGACGGCTTGAACTGAAGGACAGATCAAGTGACTTTCCTGGGATTTCAAACGTTCCGGGATCATATTTTTCTACTATTCCAGGGATTTTTACAAGGAAAGCTCCTCCATTTACCTGCTTTTGTATTTCCATCTTCCTGTGACCTGCGCTCATTCAAGACATTTATATATCCCATTTATTTGTCTAACTCTCTCAGACCTACTCGGGGACTGGCATCTAAGTGGGTTTTTTTTATTATTTGTTTAGTCGTTTTTGTTGCTCTTAGCCAGATTTTCTCTCTTACTTAAGAAAAAGGGGTTCCAGTGGCAAGGTTAAGTTTCCATGGGGACTTTTAAAGGGAGAAGTGTTCCTTTGACTTATTTTTTCAGTGTTTCCAGTAGCAGAGGGATTTTTCAGGGGGTTTTGAACGGAGAGGTGTTTCATATACCTATTTGTTCCAGGGATTCAAGTAGCAAGGAGATTTTTCAGGGGTATTTTTAAAGGGAGAGGTGTTCCATTTACCTATTTATTCCAGGGATTCCAGTCACAAGATTAGGTTTCCAGAGAGTATTTCAGTGGCAATGGTAGCTAATCGATCTATTCATTTCAGAGGTTTCAGTGGTAGACAGACTTTCCAGTGTGGGACATAATGGTCCTTAATGGGGCTTTGTTTATATATGGTCTGTATATTCTATTACCAAGAGCATCCCTTTAAAACTTTCAATGGTTCCAGTAGCAGGGACAAGTTTGCTGTTGTATTTTAACCCTTTCCGTACCGTGACGCGTTTCCATATTCATTCTGCTTATTAATTGGTGACTTTATACAGCTTCAGAAACTCATGTGGGAGATTAAAATAGTAAAGACTGTGGCCATTAATCTTCTGACCTCCACAAATCTTTTCTAATGCAGCTAAAGTGGTCTAATCGTGCACAAATCTCAAGGTAAAATGTGTCCTAGTAATGAAAGGATTAAAGATATGGAAAGGGTTGATGTATTATGGACTGGAAGAAACAGTACCAGCAACCACGAAAGATATCAATGAGTTCCAGTTGTAATTTTGAGGTCTGGAAAGGGTGGGGAGCTCAATGAAAGGATTGTATCACGAACTGGAAGAAAGATAACCAGCAACCATTGAAAATATCGGCTTCCAGTGGTAATTGTGAGACCTAGAAAGGGTATAGGGAAGCTTGTTTGTATCATGAACTGGAAGAGAAGGTATCAGAAACATCCCTTAAAGATATCAATGGGTTCCAGTTGTAATTTTGAGACCTGGAAAGGGTGGCAAAGCTGAACTGGAAGAAAATTACCATCACCCATTGAAAATTTTGACTTCCAGTGATAATTTTGAGATTTGGAAAGAGTAGGGAAGCTGAATGGAAGACTTATATCACGAA
>NC_059278.1:1549643-1557143 GCF_017591435.1 Portunus trituberculatus
AGGTAATTAACACATACTTAACTAAACATTTTCTTCACAATACAGCTAATTTAAAACCCCCATTATTTTCTCATTTCGTTGGTGACATGTGGACTCAGTAATTAGCTTGTTAATCCATTCTCAGTCAACAGGGAATCTTAGGTGAAGTAATCAGGTAACCAAGTAATCAGGTTGTTAGTGCCGAGTTGTTAGTTGTTCAAGGATAAGGTGACTGTTTGGATATTAAGCTCGTATTCTCAAACATTTCTGCGCTTCACCACTATTTCAAAAGGCTTTACTTAAATTTACACTATTCTTTTACCCTCTTCAATACTGGGACACATTTTTTTACCTTGAGATTTGTGTACTATTAGACCATTTTATTGACATTAGGTAGAGTGTGTGGAGGTCAAAAGATTAATGGCCACAGTCTTCACTAGTTTAATCTCCCACATGAGTTTCTGAAGGTGTATAGAATCACCAAATAGTAAGCAGAGTGAATATGGAAACGAATCATGCTACTCAAAAGGGTTAAGGTATTTTTACGGTTCTAGAGGCAGAGTGACAAAATTTCTACATTATCAACTGGAGAAACACTCTTGGAAACCCTGCTAATCATCTCTGTGGCCTTGGAAAATAGTTGTGGGGAGAGAGCAAAGCGTTTCTGAATACGATAGTGAATGCTGAACAAGAGCGAGTACTGTACGTGTCATTCAGGGGACTGCCACGTGTAGATTTGATGGTTTTGCTGTTCTTGTATTCATATTTCTTTTCTCGCAGCTTTTATTCTCTCCTTCACCGTAATGAGCCACGTTAATTTCCTCCTAAGTACTTTTCCTGACGTAAACTTGATATTTATTCCCTTTCTCCCATTTTTTTTTTTTTTCTCCTTTGCTGTATAGAGTGGAGTTACTGTCGTGAAGTAGCAGCTGGAGGTACTTTTTTTTTACTGTAAACTAACTGAAACATAAACTTATTTTCCTTTTTATCAACTTTCCTGATTTTCTTGGTTTTTCTTATGTTATTCTTGTTTCAGTTTTTGTTTGTGTCTTGTTTGTGTCTTGTTTCAGTCTTGTTTCAGTCTTGTTTGTGTCTTGTTTCAGTCTTGTTTCATCCTTGGTTTACCCTTAAGGTTCCACTCTTCTCCCAGTCTTGTTTCATCCTTGCTTCCACTCTTCCTCTCCTGCATCATCATTGTTTTCACACTTTTCCTGGTAAACTTTGGAAATTTCTGCCTGCTTCTGTATTTCCGTCTTCCTACGACTTGACTTGAGGGAGGTATCAAAACATTTGCTCGCTAATTTTGGCTAACTCTTTACCTATCTTTTTTTTTTTAATAATGTGTTGCCCTTGGCTGGTCTGCTCTCCTGTATAAAAAAAAAATCTACTCCTGTTTCACCCTTGTGCCCATTCTTCTCCCATTCTTCTTTAGCCATTTTTATATAGCCTGTATCATTTTGGAAACCTTATCAGATCCTCTTTACCTGCACGACTTTTAAGAAATATATATTTTACCAAACATCCTTCCCAATTCATCACGAAACCACTTACTATTTAGTCAAGAGAGAGTGAATGAAGATGTAACAGTATTGGATGTTCAACTCCTTCAATACTGGGACACGCATTTTTTGCCTTGAGATTTGTGTTCGATTAGACATTTTATTAACGTTAGGAAGGGTCTATGGAGGTCAGAAGATTAGTGGCCACAGTCTTCAATATTGTAATCCCCAACATAAGTTTCTGAAGCTGTATAAAATCACCAAATAGTAAGCAGAACGAATATACAAACGCGTCATGGTACTGAAAAGCGTTAAATTGAGATGAATAAAGCCTTCATTATAAACACTAACGATATAATTACTTCCTCATACTGTACATTACTTAACAATGAAGTAATACCACCCACTCCCCGCCACAAGTACTTCATTTATCTCTCTTTAAAGTAATGACACACTGAAACACTCCCTTCTGTGTGGATACTGTACTTTCCTTCCCCGTACTCGTAAACTAAGCATTACCAAACATTACTTCCCTTCCTCGCGCTCTACATCACTCTAATGGTGGTTATTAGCGTTAAGTCCCGGCCGTAAGCGCTCTATTTACCTGCCTGTCAGCTAATTAGGCACCTGAGCCCCTCCTAAGTGCCATTCTTTCACCGTAAATTGAGCATAAATTGAGCGTGTGTTCACTTCGCCGTACCTTTTGTTTTGTCAGAAGTGAGCTATTGATATTAATTAACCACCTGATGTTCTTTGATTACCTGAATGTTTTTTTTTTTTCAGTGGTTATTTCGTGAAGGGTTTCTCAAGCAAGTATTTTTCCCCACGAGCTAAGCAGATATTCACTTTCCCGTGTTTTCTTCTACTGTACTTTATCTCTTCAGTACCCGGACACATTTTCGTATTCATTCTGGTTACTATTTTGGCGATTTTATGCAGCTTCAGAAACATATGTGGGGGTTTAGAATAGTGAAGACTCTGGCCATAAATCTTCTGACCTCTACAGATCTTTCCTAGTGCAAATAAAATCGTCTTATCATATCCAAAAAGGGTTTAAAGGGAGTTATGGAAAGTGAGTACGTGTTGTAAGTATTTTAGCTATCTCGATGTAGAATAAATAGGTACTAAGGCACTTTTGTTTTTAGAGTTTTTTGTGCCCTTACTTGTGAATGGACTTTTTTCTACGTCTTTGTACTTTTCGTTACTTTGGAATGAGTGATTAACGGTGCGTCACAATGGAACTTGTTGAATTACTGAATTGCTGTATCTTCGTGTCTCATTTGGTACTTAAACACTTTCTTCTGCCATACTGTCGTTCAGCTACTCGTGGATAAACATTTCTTAACTATCGAGTGAGTGATTACTATTGACTGTTTGCTGGGAGTACGTCAGTTACCTTGATGTCAACTCATTAGATACACCAACACTCTCATTTAATTACTTTCCTCTCCACGTTCGTAAACAAAGCATCTCTTCACTTTCTCCTGTACTTTTCGTTACTTGACAGAGAGTTGTTAAGTCTTCTCCACATATAGACGCTAATCATCACGGTTATTAAGTTCGTGAGTCTTACTTAAAAGAAAAAGATATGATAAGAAAACTCTCTCATCAACTCTATGTATTCACAGTTCCGCACTTTTCATTAAATAGGAGTGAGAAATTACCATCAAGTTGCCGCCATCGTAAAGTTAAGAACATAAGAAAAGAGAGAAGCTGCAAGGGGCTGTCAGGCCTACACGTGCCAGTCCCTGTATGAGCAAAGCTACTTAATGCCATCTATCATCCCCATCCATAAATTCATCTAATCATCTTTTTAAAGCTCCCTATTGACTCACCACTAACATCATGACCACTGACTCCCTTCCATCCATCAACCACTCTGTTTGAAAACCACTTTCTTCCCATTTATCTCTTAAACCTGAATTTCTCAAGCTTAAACCCATTATTTCTGGTTCTATCCTGGCTACTGATCCTAAGAACTCTGCTCATGTCCCCTTTGTTATAGGCCATATACCAAATAAATACTTCTATCAGGTCCCCTCTTAACCTACGTCCCTCTAAGGAATGTAGATTTAGTTCCTTCAATCTTGCATAATAGGGAATGTAAGTTAACCTTCTTGCAACTCTCCGTCCGAGGGAAACACGATCCACTCTTACGCATCGCCATCCACGCAATGGTATCCACGTGTCACAAAGGATAACATACGTGTCATAGTACCGCGCTGGTGACATCTGGCGGCGGTGAAATCAGACTCTTGAAAGGCGATCAGATTCCACGTCTCTTGAAATGATGCCACCACCACCACCGCTACTACGTCGTCCTCCTCTTCCTCTTATTCCTTCCTCTCTTCCTCCTCTTTCTCCTTCTCCTTCTCCTCCTCTTTCTCTTCCTGACGCTGCAGCCTTATCGGAAATGAGTATCGTAAGAGAAGACTCGGGTGTGAATGAGTTAAAAGAGTGAGGGAAGGAGAAATAGCCGATAGAGTGACGCTTGGTAATGCTGC
Source organism: Portunus trituberculatus (assembly GCF_017591435.1). Lineage (NCBI taxonomy): Eukaryota > Metazoa > Arthropoda > Malacostraca > Decapoda > Portunidae > Portunus > Portunus trituberculatus. The sequence goes on from NC_059278.1 coordinate 1,553,626, forward strand.
ACAGCGCTTGCTATTCACTCTTTTCAGACGTAGATAGATAGGGAGGTAGATGGTGGATAGATAAACAGGTAGATAGGAAATTAGACAGATAGATAGATAGACACACACACACACACACACACACACACTTAATTGCATACACTCAAACAGTACTCGTGGGAAAAAACAACTTGAATCCACAGAGACCTGTAAATCCACGAATCCATGAACCTCCTCCTCCTCCTCCTCCTCCTCCTCTTCCTCCTACCTCCTCCTCCTACCTCCTCCTCCTCCTCCTCCTCTTCCAGTCAGTCCAGTGGCACAAGGTTTGTTAGTGTGTGCGTAATTTAATTAGTCTTCCATTATTTGTTGTTATCGAGTTGGTGATTCCCTTTTCTCGATAGATGCTTGAAATTAAATTGAGAGAGAGAAAGGAAGGGAAGGGAACTGTGTGTGTGTGTGTGTGTGTGTGTGTGTGTGTGTGTGTGTGTGTGTGTGTGTGTACAATTATGGTAAGTGGTTTGAAGGTAGGTATCTTGCCCTCCCCTCCTCTCCCCTCTCCTTGCCTCCCCTTACTTTCTCTCCCTTCGTCACATCCTCCTCCTCCTCCTCCTCCTCCTTCCCTTCTTCCCTCCGTTCCTCTCTCGTTATGGTCCCTCGACACTCCTTCTCCTCCTCCCCTTCTTCCTCCTCTTCCTCTTCTTCCTCCTGTGTTTGATCCCTAAAGTACATAAAGCGGAATCTGCATCTTTTGCTTCTCATTTGCATATTAATTTGTCTATCTTGTCTTTTATCTATCTATTTGTTTATCTATTTATGTTTCTGTGTCTTTCTCTACGTCTGTCTATATTCATCATCTGTTTGTCTCTTTATCTATCAATATGTTTCTATGTGTGCGTCTGCGTCTTTGTCTTGTTTATCTGTCTGTCTCATTATCTATCTGTCTCCTCATCTTTTTGTTTCTGTATTCTTCATCTGTTATTTTATTTGTTAATTTATCTATCTATTCACTTACCTGTTTATTTGTATCTGGTTCTCTGGTTATCTATTTATCAATCTTTTATCTATGTTAATTTTAGCTTTGTTAAGTCATCCACCCGTCTGCCCATACGTAATTCCATACACCTACTTGTAAATCTATTCATTCACACATTCATCCAGCCATTTCCATATATATTAACGAGAAGAGCATTCAATTAACTACCTTACGCCGCACTGGATAGAGGTGCAGTTAGCAAGTTCAGGGGAAACATCTGAAGCATTTGGACCATTCACACAGAGACTGCCACGTGAAGACCTCCTGGATTCTTGTACCATCCCTTGTCTCTACCTTATAATATTCACTGCTTATGATATTCAGTACCAGGATGCATCTTCATATTCATTCTGGTGACTATTTGGTGATTTATACAGCCTCAGAAACTCATGGGGGGATTAGAATAGTGAAGACTGTGGCCATTAATCTTCTGACCTCCATAAACCCTTCCGAATGTCAATAAAATGGTCTAATCGTACACATATCTTAAGGTAAAAATGTGTCCCAGCACTGAAGGAGTTAAGGTTAGGTTAGGTTAGGTTAGTTAAGTTTACATGGATTCTCAAATAAATGGAACAGTCTCAGTATTCGTGCGCTGTATTGTGAAACGGTTCGCTTGCTCAACACGACTGTTTTTAAAGGCCCCTGAGATGATTTGCCGGGTTTTCCTAAGTGATTCTCCTGTCAACCCCTTCAATACTGGGACACATTTTTTTTACTTTGAGATCTGTGTACGATTAGACCATTTTATTGACATTAGGAAGAGTCTATGGAAGTCAGAAGATTAATGGCCACAGTCTTTACTATTTGAATCCCCCACATGAATTTCTGAACCTGTATATAATCACCAAATAATAACCAGAATGAATAAGGAAACGCGTCATGCTACTGAAGGGGTTAATGATGTAGAAGCCTTGTTAATCTGTCACTGGAACTGTCAAGTATCAAAGTCCCGTGTACGTAACTGCAATTAGAGCCTCTTGAAAATAGTACAAGCGTGGGAGGCCTTCCAGAATGTGTCCCAGGAGATTTTTAAACAAGATTAGACAAAGGAGGAGAATCGTAGGTGAAAATAGGTAGATAACGTTTCAAAAAGGGGATTGCCACGTGCAAGATCGATGGTTTCTTACATCTTCCATTACTTTATCTTATTCATTTCGTAGAAGGTGGAATTGAGGTTTGCCATTGTATAAGGTAGTGGTAGGTTTGGTTAGGTTAGGTTAAGTTAGGTTTGGTTTGGTTTGGTTAGGTTAGGTTAAGGTTAGGTTTGGTTAGGTTAGGTTAGGTTAGGTTAGGTAAGGTTAGATTAGGTTAGGTTTGGTTAGGTTAGGTAAGGTTAGATTAGGTTAGGTTAGGTTTGGTTAGCGTAGGTTAGGTTTTGTAGGGTTTGATGGCCGTAAGTTAAGTTAAGTTAAAAATAAAGTCAGGTAATCGTAAATCATGTTAAGCTAGGTAAGATTACATTAGGATAGCTTGAATAGAGGTTAGGTAAGAATAAAAATTGGGTTTCATTACGTTAAACAGAATTAAATTGGATTAGACTGAATTGAGTTAAAAATAAGGTTGGATTACGTTACAATTAATTACAGCATATAAATTAACAGCAAAAGAAAGAAGAATAGAAAAAGATTAAGACAAAATCACCAATATTCTTAACAGTTTTCGAGGATAAGAGATTATAAATGATGACACAAAGTTCATAAGAGGAATAGAGTTTCATCCCGCCATGTATCAGTGAAGAGTCGAAGTGGATAAGAGGTGGGTTCCATACAGGGGCGGATAAGTGGATGAGTGGATGAGGGCTTTGTATGGAGGCAGCGTGTGGAAGGAGACCTGACCTGATGAAGATGTATGTTCCACTATGCTTCAGTGTGTGTGTGTGTGTGTGTGTGTGTGTGTGTGTGTGTGTGTGTGTGTGTGTGTGTGTGTGTGTGTGTGTGTGTGTTGGGAAAAAACAGGATTAGTACATCTCGTTTAGTACACACACACACACTCTCTCTCTCTCTCTCTCTCTCTCTCTCTCTCTCTCTCTCTCTCTCTCTCTCTCTCTCTCTCTCTCTCTCTCTCTCTCTCTCTCACGTATGTTACTGGGTGTTTGTTTGCTTTAATGTGTGTGTGTGTGTGTGTGTGTGTGTGTGTGTGTGTGTGTGTGTGTGTGTGTGTGTGTGTGTGTGTGTGTGTGTGTGTGTGTGCCTGCACGCTGACATAAATGATTCACAAAGTGTGCTCTACATTATTCTTTTCTTTCCTTTTTTTTATGAGTGCAAGACTTACCAACACACATTTGTAAGTAAATATTTAGAAATTGTGCAAGCTTTCTCTCTCTCTCTCTCTCTCTCTCTCTCTCTCTCTCTCTCTCTCTCTCTCTCTCTCTCTCTCTCTCTCTCTCTCTCTCTTTATTGCCTTCACACACTGATAAAATTGTTATTGGTCTTTTTGTAGTGGTGGTGATGGTGGTGGTGGTAGTGGTGATGGTGGTGGTGGTGGTGGTGGTGGTGGTGGT
>NC_059278.1:1567143-1572143 GCF_017591435.1 Portunus trituberculatus
TTGTGATGATGCTGATATGGTGATAGAAAAGAGAACTATAGTGAGGTGTTCATAATGGTGATGATGCGATGTTTATCTTTGCAATACTGATGGTGAGGATTGGTGTAGTAATGGTGAAGAAATATGGTGTTGTGGTGATGTGGGACAGTGTGGCTATAGTGAATGGTGATCTTATGTGGTGTAGTGGTGAGTGATACCGTGGTGTGGTGTGGTAATGAGTAATGGTTTGAAGTGGTAACGTATGGTGTTGTGTGGTGGTGTTGAGGGGCGGTGTGGTGTTGTGGTAGTTAGTGCTGTGACGTAAGGGAGTGTGTTTGTGTTGTGTTGCGTTGTGGTGGTGGAGTGTGGCTAATGTGGTAGAGAAGTGGAGTGGTGGATGCCTTTGATGCTGTTGATGCTACGCTGCTAACTTTGTACACACACACACACACACACACACACACACACACACACACACACACACACACACACACACACACACACACACACACACACACACACACACCACAAAAACAAAATATTAAAGATCCCATGTGTATATTTAGACTTGATACCGAGGCTCTTTCATTCACAGCCACGCATTCAAACAACATTTTCACCCTCACTGGGGCAAACAACGAGCTATTGCAACTTTAACTAAATCACAGGACGTATACAATTACATACATACAAATAAATGGCCATGATTAATAGAAATACGAATAGTTTACGTGGACGTGTTAATTAAGGTTAGGTTAAGTTAGGTTAGGTTAGGTTAGGTTAGGTTAGGTTAGGGTTAGGTTAGGTTAGGTTAGGTTAGGTTAGGTTAGGTTAGGTTAGGTTTGGTTAGGTTAGAGTTAGGTTAGGTTAGGTTTGGTTAGGTTAGGTTTCTTCAGTGCTATGACTCGTTTTATCATATTCATTGTGCTTACTATCTGGCAATTTTATACATCTTCAGAAACGCGTGTGAGGGATTGAAAAAATGAAAATTCTGGCCAATAAATCTTCTAACTTCCATAGACTCTTCCTAATGTCAATAAAACCTTCTAATCGTACCCTGAAACTCATGGTAAAAATGCGTCCCAGTACTGAAGGGGTTAAATTAAGAGACTTCTACATTTGTGTCTGATAGATTCTTGCAACTTACCTTCTTATGCTCTTACATCAATACAACCACATTTTTTTAGCTATTTTTTTTTTCAAAGAGACAAACAAGAAGTATATCATAAATTCCAAGCTAGTTTCATAATTCACCATGTAAACACTCGGGATCAAAACATAAGTAACTGTTGAAATTTCTCACAATATTTCGCTCTTCTCTCATTCATAAGCCCACTAATCCTCTGACAGTCATAAAACACACACACCAACTCGATTATCAGTAGATGAAAGAACTGAGCACCGAGAGGGAGCATTGAGCAGTGGGAGTGAGTGATGGGAAGCTCATTTTTGTCCATCACTGTACCTGCAATAGACAGATAACGCCGCAATATATTTTTCCCCAAACGAACAGCTGCAGTTAGGCGTGTATTGATGTGAGTCTTACCTCGCCCTGATGCGCCGCAGTGTTTCCCGGGATCTGCATGTGTGAATGACTAAGTAAACTGCTTGTCCATTTCGTGGCCTTCCTGGCTGGCTGTTGTCTGTGATTCTTAAAGGTGAGCGTCTCAGCAGGAAGTTGAGAGGTATTAGTGCCAATAATCTGACTGTTACTGCTGCTGCTACTACTACTACTACTACTACTACTACTACTACTACTACTACTACTACTACTACTACTACTACTACTACTACTACTACTACTACTACTGTTGTTGCTGCTGCTTCTGTAAAAAACACATGAAAGATTAGGCAGTTAACACACACACACACACACACACACACACACACACAGAGAGAGAGAGAGAGAGAGAGCAAAGGGAGGGATGCTGGCGTCACTCCCCCCCCCCATTAAGCCTCACAGGTGGGGGTCTGGACATCCGCGGCAACATTGGACTTGCCTACACCAATATTTATTGCCTCTCTCTCTCTCTCTCTCTCTCTCTCTCTCTCTCTCTCTCTCTCTCTCTCTCTCTCTCTCTCTCTTTAGAAAATCAAATTTCTCCTTTAGTAGTAGTAGTAGTAGTAGTAGTAGTAGTAGTAAATGCGATCAGAGGGCGAAAAAAATTGGAAAAAAAAAAGGAGAGAAGTAAAGGAAGAGGAAACGAAGAGAGGAGGAGGAGGAGGAGGAGGAGAGAAGGAGGAGGAGGAGACTTTATGTTCTTCCATGACTTACAAGGTTATCGCTAAGCTTGTGACGGGACTTTCTTTGTCAGAGAGAGAGAGAGAGAGAGAGAGAGAGAGAGTGAAAGATAATAATGTTGGGTTGTATAATGTCGCTTGTGTAAATTTCCCTTCTCTCGCCCTTCTCTGAGCCGGTGCAAATTCTCTTCTCTCTCTCTCTCTCTCTCTCTCTCTCTCTCTCTCTCTCTCTCTCTCTCTCTCTCTCTCTCCGTGTGTGAATGTTCAGATTTATTGACAAGTAAAGACACGACGCTCTGTATTTCGTTTTTGACAGGCCAGAGAGAGAGAGAGAGAGAGAGAGAGAGAGAGAGAGAGAGACTAGGGAAGAAGAATAACGGAGAGAAAGCATAGGACAAAGAACAATAGGAGAATTAGAAAAGAAAAGAGAAATAGAAAGGAAACATTCAGAGAGAGAGAGAGAGAGAGAGGTATTCCCACTTTCTTTTTAATGGCTTTCAAGGAGGCCATTAAAGAAAATGTGGGTAAAGAGATGCAAGACTTTAACAGTTTACGCTGGAAGGGAGAATGACAGAAAACGGATATTGGGCTGGTAGGGAGAGCAGCTTAAAGGGGAAACTCACCCATAATAAAAAAAAATAATAATAAAACCTCGTCCTTCTATTAATTTATTCCCGTATTTATTGCTCCTGTCTACTTAATTTATTTGCTTTAATTAATTCCCTATTTTTGTTACTCGTTTTCCTATTTGTGATAAAAAATGAACGATAACTTGTGAGACTAATGGAAAAATATGATACGCATTGTTGTTTTTTTTATTTATTAATTTCAAATGCTGCATTCTGTTTTTTTGTTTTTTTCGTTTTTTTTCTCCAGTTATTAATCTTGTCTTTCTTTACAAAACGGTTCTTTATTCTAGTGTGCGTGTGTGTGTGTGTGTGTGTGTGTGTGTGTGTGTGTGTGTGTGTGTCAAAGTCTTTTAAAAACCCGCGTATACACTCCATAATAGGATTTCCAGAGTCGTTGTCGCCTATGTTATTATCCTGTTTTGTTTTCCTCCTACTCCTCCTCCTCCTCCTCCTCCTCCTCCTCCTCTTCTTCCTCCTCCTTTTCTACCACATTCCTATTATTCTCGTTGTTCTCACCTTCATTTTCTCTCTTCCTCCTCTTCCTCCTCTTCTACGACATTCCTTTTATTCTCGTTGTCCTTACCTTCATTTTCTCTCCTCCTCCTCCTCCTCCTCCTCCTCCTCCTCCTCCTCCTCCTCCTGCGCTTCCCTCATCATCATCACTCTTGCCTCACACTAATGAGTCCCCCACGTGATCATCTTTAACAGAAAACGGATTGCAGTACTATTTTCTTATCTTCCCTCACCGCTTTTCCCATTTTCTATTTTTAATTACTTTTCGCGCCATTTCCCACAATGCTCAGTTTCGTTTTTTTTTTTTTTTTTTTCTCACTTTATTTTTCTCTACCCGGTTTTTTTTTTTTTTTTTCTCCTTTCTTTCTCTTGCGCATGTTTCCCTTTAAAAAGTAATAGACGCGGTTTTCTCTTCGCCTCACTCCCGTTTTCTTTAATCTCGCTTGATAGGATGCTTAGGTAAACACTATATTCATTTAAATTCGCCTGTGTTTTCTCTCTCTCTCTCTCTCTCTCTCTCTCTCTCTCTCTCTCTCTCTCTCTCTCTCTCTCTCTCTCACCTGTCCAGCCCTCAGGTGTTCCCCTTTTTCCTCCCCTTGCAAACTGAACCCAACTACCTCTACTTCTCACCAACTTCAGTCTCGCAGCTGTTTCCCCTCACATCCTCCTCCTCCTCCTCCCCCTCTTTCCCCTCTTTTCCTCGTCCTCGTCCGCCATATCAGTGTCTTAATCCTTTCCCCTTACTTTTTTTCGTTCTAGATTTTCCCCTCATCCCCATCTCATCTCAGTTTCCCCTCCCCTCATATCCCCTCATGAATACCCCTCTCTTCCCCTCTGTGACCTTATGGGAGTTGGGAGGGGAGGGGAGGGGAGGGGTGGCGAGGTAATGCTATTATCGTGTCGGACGTTGCAAGGTTGAAGAGGAGGAGGAGGAGGAGGAGGAGGAGGAGGAGGAGGAGGAGGAGGAAAAGGAGGAGGAGGAAGAGGAGAAAAGAGAAGAGAGGGGAGATGGAAAGTGGTGATGGGAGAGGGGAAATTGAGGAGAGGTTTGGTTGAAGTGTGTGTGTGTGTGTGTGTGTGTGTGTGTGTGTGTGTGTGTGTGTGTGTGTGTGTTTATATTGTGCGGTGGAGCATGGAATGGACTTTACAACACACACACACACACACACACACACACACACAGAAGCAAACAGACCTACCATCTACACTCACTCACTCACTCACTCACTCACTCACTCCCTGTACCTTAATTCGCACACAATCGCAAGTTCTCAAGGGCCATCACGCCGCTAATGGATCTGAAATGAGTAGCAAACACTGGCTGGGAGGGATAACAAGGTTGCCAACACTCATTCACTAGTTACCTGCCCCCACTCACCTGCCTGATTAAGGACAGGTAATCCAATGCACCTGCTTCACCTGAGCTAACTTGGTGTAGGTCTCATTTTTGCTAATTAACTCGCCAGGTGTGCAGGTATAAGTGAATATCCATCAGGTTTATATAGGTTTGTTAATTAAGATGGGTGTATGTAAAATTTCAGGTGTGCACAGGTAGTTTTTTGCTAATTAAGGCAGGCATACGTCAATATCTATCAGGTAATCATTTGTTAATTAAAAAAAAGGTGTATGGAAATTTTC
>NC_059278.1:1577143-1597143 GCF_017591435.1 Portunus trituberculatus
GTTCTCACTTCCTCCTCCTCCTCCTCCTCCTCGTCCTCCTCCTCTTCCTCTTCTACTTCCTTGTTTTCTTCCTCCTCCTCTGTTTGTATCTTCCTCCTCCTCCTCCTCCTCCTCCTCCTCCTCCTCCTCCTCCTCCTTATTTTCTTCCTCCTCCTTTGTTTGTACCTTACACGTTCTCACTTCCTCCTCCTCCTCTCTTCCTTTTCCTCCTCCTCTTTCTCCTCCTCCTCCTCCTCCTTGTTTTCTTCCTCTTCTGTTATCTTCCTACTACACGTTCTCACTTCCTCCTCCTCTCTTCCTTCTCCTCCTCCTCTTTCTCATCCTCTTCTTCTTCTTCCTTGTTTCCTTCCTTCTCTGTTTGTCTCTTCCTACTACACGTTCTCACTTCCTCCTCCTCCTCCTCCTCCTCCTCCTCCTCATCCTCCTCCTCCTCCTCCTCGTTCAAAATCATGTCTAGTCTCTAATCACTAACACTGAAAAATAAACGTGAAAAAAATAAATGAAGGAACAAAGGATGTATTATTTATGTTTTTGGCTTCTAAGACACTGCAGAAGAATAACACAGGTGGAAAAACAGGTCCCTTTGTGTGTGTGTGTGTGTGTGTGTGTGTGTGTGTGTGTGTGTGTGTGTGTGTGTGTGTGTGTGTGTGTGTGTAAATTTCCATAATGGCGCTACAACCAGATTCTGTTTGTTTGTCTGTCTGTTTATCTGGCTGTGTGCTTCCCAGACAGAGAGAGAGAGAGAGAGAGAGAGAGAGAGAGTGTGAGTTTGTGTGTTCCCTATAAAAAGAAACACACACACACACACACACACACACACACACACACACACACACACACACACACACACACACACACACACACACACACACACATTTAGCTAAGTGGTTTATTCAGTGCGTTTCCTGAAGTGGTGTGTGTATATATATAATTTTTCCCTCCTCGAAACATTTACCCCTCTTTTTTTTCCCCTCTTTCCATTCTTCGTGCGTGTACAGTGTATGCTTTAAACCCCTTCAATACTGGGACACATTTTTGCCTTGAAATTTGTGTACGATTAGACCATTTTATTGACATTAGGAAGGGTCTATGGAGGTCAGAAGATTAATGGCCACAGTCTTCACTATTTCAATCCCCCACATGAGTTTCTAAAGGTTAAAATCACAATTAAGTAAGGAGAATGGTCTATGGCGGTCAGAAAACTAATGGCCACAGTCTTCACTATTTCTATTTCAATCCCACAATTCACAATATCGTAAGCAGAATGAATATAGAAACGCGTCCTAGTACTGATGAAATGCCCTACAAAATGCTTCATAATTTGGCCCCGTGGAGGAAAACAAAATATCACGAGGATTAAATGTATTTGCCAATCAGTCCTGTGTTTTAATAATTTTCCCAGCACTAAATCAGTCTAACACATTACTATACAAAAATTTCACTATTATTATTATTATTATTATTATTATTATTATTATTGGAGGAGGAGGTGAAGAGAAGTAGTAATAGTAGTAGTAGTAGTAGTTGTAGTAGTAGTAGTACTTTTATTATTATTATTATTATTATTATTATTATTATTATTATTATTAATGTGCGTTCTCTTTTCCTTTTTCCAGGTGAGTGGGACTTAAAATTCTGGACGAAGGGAAGCGCCAGGTAAGTGTTTTGTACCTGGAAACACTTAATTATCCTCGAGAGAGAGAGAGAGAGAGAGAGAGAGAGAGAGAGAGAGAGAGCAGCTGTTAACCCATTCAATACTGAGACACATTTTTACCTTGTTGTTTAGGTATGATTAGACGATTTTATTTGCATTAGAAAGGCTCTATGGAGGTCAGAAGATTAACGGTCAGAGTCTTCACTATTCTAATCCCATTAAAATGCGTCTTAAGTTGTCTAAAATCGCCAAATTCTAACCAAAATGAATATGAAAGCGCGTTATGGTACTGAAGGGGATTGAAAAAAACAATAATAATAATAATAATAATAATAATAATAATAATAATAATAATAATACCGAAGGGGTTAAAAAAATATACTAATAATTCACGAAGTTGTGTTCTCTCCAAGGTAAGAAAATAAAAGTTTCATTGGGGAGACTATTCTATTTTGTACCCGTTTTCTTTTTCCTTTTCTTTTATTTCCTTTTTTTTTTTTTGTCCTTTTTTTTGTCTTTATTTTTCCTGAAGGCACTTGTTTCTTTCTCTCTTACCTTTCCCTCGCCTTCCTCTTCCCCTCTTCCCCCTCTTCCCCCTCCTGCCTTCCCCGTTTCCCCTCTCCCACCCCACTGCAACTCCATCCCGACTGCCTGCCGCTACGTGTTATTGTGAATAGTGTGTGTGTGTGTGTGTGTGTGTGTGTGTGTGTGTGTGTGTTTGCAGTACCGTCTCTGGTTCTTGGTTCTTGCTGGTTCCTGGATTTCGTTGTTTGCATTGATATTGTTCGTTATTTATCTTGTTTTTGTAGTGGCGTCTTATTTATTAACTGTATCATGACTTTTTCTTCTTCTTCTTCTTCTTCTTGCTCCTTCTCCTCATTATCATTATTACTATTAGTAGTAGTAGTAGTAGTAGTAGTAGCTGTAGTCGTTCTTAGTAATGCGTGCTTTCGGGGTCTTGCTTGTCATGGCAACAGCGATGAGAGAGAGAGAGAGAGAGAGAGAGAGAGAGAGAGAGAGAGCACATCAATGAAAGTCCACAATCTGTACTACTGCTGTGCGTGTTATTGAATGCCAATGAACGATTAGCGGCCACCCGTGTGATCATATAATATGCATAACCAACCCTCGTACTCCCGCTCCACTTTCATTACTACGGCTGGAGTGTTTCGTACAAGCCACACACTTTGCATGATTCAATTACTGACTATAAATAAATAATGTGTAGCCTCGTTACGTATTTTTTCTTCTTTCTTTCATTCTTTCCACTCCTTTCCATGTATCAAGGAAAGGAGAGGAGGTGACCGTACACATTCTCGCAGTTTATACAGGTAAATGACTGTCTGTAAATAACCCATCGTGTGTAGTTTCGTCGCGTATTTTTCCCTTTTTTTCCCTTCCGTGTCGCAAGAAGGGAAGGAGAGGGAGGTGAGAGGGGTGAGAGGAGGGAGAGCGAGTTGGGGGGATACGCTGGAGTTATCGATCAATGGGTGCCGTTCTCTCTCACTCCCTGCACCTCCGTTCTCTCTCACTCCCCACCAAACCTAAACAATGACCATAACCCTGATCTCCCGACTCGACAGGCAGAGTGACCGCTATGTATCAGTGGAAAACATTGCCCGCGATTCCCCCAGCGGCGTGAATACCTGAGAATCTGTGTAGTAACGGGAGTATTTGCAAATTTAATAGGCGCCTCCCCCGCCGGGCCCAGAATGGACTCGCCCGGGCTGCCTGAGACGCCATTTTCGCTTCTTTGTTCGCCAAGTTGAGCGTTATTTCCCGCCTTATCCTGGAGGCTGGGACGCTGCACGCAGGCCAGCACCTCCGCCGCACCTGTCAGCGGCCACACCTGCGAGGGAGGGACGGGAGGAGCCGTGTGGGGGCGTCGCCGAGGGCAAGACGAAAATGTAAGTGAGATGGACGGGGAGATCGCCCTTGGTGTGTGTCGCTACGGGAGAGATTCCTCCGCCATTACCACCACGTACACGACTTTCGACCCAGATGAGCCGCCGTAAGGACCAAATTATTATCCAACCCCCTGATCGTAAGGGTGAGGTTGTCCCGCCCCCCCAGCACGCCGCCGCGCCCACCAGGGAGTGCCACGCCGCCCCAGCCCGCCTGGCACTCCACGCCTTGGTGCCTCGCCGCCACAGCATTTTTCTGGTTTTCCTGTTCAATTTTTTAGCAGTTAGGTGGTGTCGGTGGCGGCGTGGCGGCCAGGGCGGGCGTGGGAGGTGCCCGCGCGACCCTCCGCCACTCACCACGGTCACTTTTACTCGTTTTTCCGCCACGCATACGCCGAAATAAGGTGAAATGGAGGCTGGGGTGGCTGGCCGTGCCCCTGCAGCACCCTCGGGATCCCAGGACTGTGCGTCTCGCCCCGTCAGGAGGCTGAAAAGTGATGTGTGATGCACGGCGGGCCCGGGATGACCCAGTGAGTGCCTTCTGACACCCAGTGAAGGGCCGAGTGCCAGCCAGCGACCCTGTGTGGTGAGTGAGGTGCCCGAGTGGTGTGCGGGCACGGCGGGGCGCTGCTGTGGGGCTGCTGGGGAGTTGTGAGTGCCGCAGGGGCGTGGTTGAGGGCGCGGCCGCTGGCTACACCTGGAAAAAAGTTGATTTAACAGGTGAATTGTTGGGATTTGTCAGTTTTTAGAGTGTGGTTAGTGTTGGTGACGCCTGGAGTTTGGTGGCAGGGTGCGTGTGGCGGAGTGGAGGGGCTTTTTCTGGCTGGATGTTGTGGCTGTTTACTCCCGGCTTGTCATGGAGGCGTGTTGTTTGAGTTGCGGTGGTGTTTTGGCATTACACCAGCTTTGTGTGTGGCTCGAGTCTGTGAGGCGCCCCGAGGAGCAACAGTGTTGGCCCTGGCTGACCCTGCCCCGCCAGTGTCACGCCCCGCCAGGCATCTGTAGTGGCGATTCTTGCTTGCTTTGTGCTGATTTGCTCTCCTCTCTGCCCTGGCGTGGGTGTCAGCCTGGCTGTGGGTGTGTTTACCATGCAGGGCCACTCCGTACCAGCTGATGGTGTCAGTGGTGGTGGGTGTGTGGTGTGTGTTGCCTGGGACCTGTTAATGAACAGCATCTTGCCTCACACGGCATTGGAGAGGCTTGCCACACTAGTCACATAGGCAAGAGCTACTCGTTGGCTACTGTGTCTGTTGTTTCCTGTGCATATTTCCTGAAACATTAACTGATGCCTATTAACAAAGATTTAGCTTGTGTCACAGTGTTAGTGTGGGCTGGGTAGTGTTTGGTGTCATGGATGTGTGCACCACCAGTGTGTCATGATGTTACAATAAGTGTGTGATCACTTAGAAAATAATTATCAGCATGCACTTCCTGCAGGCTGAGTCATTGTCACTCTGTGCCTCACCAAAGTTAGCTGTGCACTTGTGTGAATTTGGTTCCATGTGGCAGTCACAGGTGTATTGGTGGCAGCACATGTGTTGTTAAAGGCTAACCAGTTGTGTAGGAGTGGGATGTAGTGGAAATATATTTGCAGTGGCATGAAGGTTTGCAGTTTGCAGGTGTGCATTGGGCTGTTGCCTTCACTGTGTGTGGCGACGCTTGGTTAGTGTTGGGCATGGGCTGCACTCCTCCCATAAATTATTCTATTTTTTCAGTTTATAATTACCAGGAAATGTCTTTCTTACCATCAGAATTATTGTTTAAGTGTAATTTTAACCCCATTTTACTATCACTTTCAAGGTGTGTTGAGGAATTACTGTTAATTCATGCCTATGTTTTTATATGGTTATCTTATCTAAATACCAGAGTAGTAGAAATTTTATGAAGATGTATCTGTACTGAATTTTTATTTGATTCACTTGCATCCATAACATGTACTGTTTCTCTTATTTTTTTTGCTGTGATAATTGTGTATAGAACATTTCAAGGATGATGAGAGCCAGTCCGTTAGTTAGTTTTGCCTGTATCAGCCTTGTTAAACTCTTACTGTGGTTTTTACTGTGGCTTTCATGGAACACCAAACTTCAGACATAACCTTAGCTTATGACAACACACCAGAAAGCAGTCCTAGCTCTTATAACCCCTAGAATCAAGAAAAAATAGAGTAATGTTGCACCAGCAGGAGGGAGACTTAGAAACTCCATAAACATTCTCCTGCCCCTCTACTCCACTCCTCCACCTACTCCTGCCCTTCCTATGCAGTAGCCAAGGAGTAGCTGATGAGAGCACTGCCCACGACCACCACACGCTCCACCCTACACAGTGAGTCATGGATGGGCACGGCCAGGCGGAAAAGGAAGCTAGTGAGGTGCTGCGTTCGTTCAACATCCTCGGGGCACCTCGCTCCACCCCGGTCAGTACCTCCTTAACTCCTCCACCTCCACTCCACTGTGTTTTGTTTGCTGGACTGATGTGAATAATGTGATAGATTGTATGTTATCAGCTGAGAAGTTTATTGCAGCCTTCTTGAGTTGTAAAAGGTGTTAATGCTGTTTTTATTTGTTTTAATGAATAAGTGCCTCAGAGAAACTGCTGCACCTCTATAATGTGAAATGGAGCAGTTCTTTGTTGTTTTTATCAGGTGAAAGAGTACTAGTTCTCACAATGCATTTTTCAGACACAGTGGAGTGGATTTAATTTAGTTTTTCTGTGTATTTTCAGTTAGGTTTGTGTTATAATGATGGTAGATCCATTGCTTCATGACTAAAGCATATAAAACAAGGTATTGCTATATGTAATCTTTTGTTGATGATTTATAAGCTTTTATTTGTCATTCGTGAGTGAATATTTGTGTGTGTGTGTGTGTGTGTGTGTGTGTGTGTGTGTGAGACTCATCATGTACTCTTGTAACAGAACGAGCCACAGAACTTGTCCACCAGCACATCCCAACCAATGGTGATGGTGCCGCCCCATCCCCCGCCCCAGTGGCACATCCACCCCCAGCCGGTGCACATCATGACATACCAGGTGAGTGTTGCTCCTTCACTCACACCACCAATCATCACTATTCTCACCTTTTTTTTACTTATTTATTCATTTATTTATTTATTTTATTTTTTCTCTTTGCTTCACTCACTATTCTGTCGGTCCTTCACTCACACCACCACACATCACCATCCTTACCCTTTTTTTTTTTATTTGAATTTCTCTGCTTCACTCACTATTCAAATCATCATTCACCACTATTCTCACTTGTATTTCTTCATTTACCTTCATTCAGATCACCACACACCACTATTCTCACCCTTTTATTTGTTTATATTATTTTGATTTTGTTTTTCTCTCTTCATTTACCTACATTTGGATAGTTACTCACTATAACTTGCCTTTACTTCATTCATCTTCATTAGATCACCACACATCACTATTCTCACTTTTTTATTCGTATTTATTTTTTTCTCTCTGTTTCGTTCACCTTCATTCAGATCACCTCACATCATTATTCTCATTCAGCTGTATTGCTTTACCCACCTTTCCTCAGATCACCACGTTTCACTATTATTTGTGTTCAGTTAGCTACATTCCTTTACCCACCTTTCATCATTTTTCACTTTTACCATACTTTGTCACCACTTGTTCCAGGATTGGCTGTTATTTTTACTACACTTCAATTCTTCTTATTCTCTTATTATTATGCCTCCACATATATTCCACCTCAGCCTTTGTTATTTTTCCATCTTCCTGTTTTTCCATTGTCTCCATTTATTGCATTATACATGTTGTGCTCTTTTCTTTTCTTTTTTTTCCTCCTTTTCTCTTCCCAGCTAATATCATGCCACTGTGATTTAGTTAAGCCTCATACATTGTTACATAGTTCTTTGTTACAACATTTATTGCTTCCTGGTCCTCAGTATCAGTTTCTGCATTAATTTCTTGCCAAGTCATTTACTGTGAATATTATGAAGTTATACCTTATCTCAGTGTGGGAAATTTGAGCACTGTTTTGAAGTCATTGTATTTCTTACCTCCTCCAGCCACAAGTCAACCCACCAACTTCTCAAAGTGACACAAACAGTAACCAACAGCCCCCAATGGCCAGCAGCAGCAACAACAGCCACAGCAGCCACAGCAACAACCACAGCAGCAGCCACCACAGCAACAACAGCAGGGCCCTCCACAGCTGACTCACATGACTGCCGATCAGCTGTCACAACTGCAGTCGGCGCCACTAGAGCACTCCATCTGGTCCACCAATGACATGGGTAAGGCAGTGGGCCAGTGAAAGACTTTGAAGGAGGAAGAATTAGTGTCAGTGTATCAAGGAGGAGGAATAATGGGAATGTTGAGCATTGGAAGGAAGTAATAAGTCAGAGATGTAGTAATATTTTGTAGTGTTTTTTGTCCTGTTAACATTCATGCCAGTGTATTGAGGTGGTCTTCACTGTCTTGCAGATGGACAGAATGGCATGAACTCCAGTTATCCCATGGGTGAGCTGCCTGGCCAGGAGGGAGACACCACTCTCAATGCCAATGACATCACGGAGGAGGAGCATGAAACCAAGCCCAAGATCAAAAAGGAGGTAAAGAAGAAACGGAAACTTGCGGATCTTTTAGCAGAAGGTATTGATCCCACCAAACTCGAGGAGAACAGCGACCAGGTGAGGGAACGCTTCGGCAAAGGCTGTGAGTGTGAGGGTGACAACTGCTTCAAGAACATGAACCCCGAATTTGTGTTCCGGCATCGGCTGAACATTGCTGAACTGACCAAGAACGAGCACGACATGTACCTGATGGGCGTGACGATGGCTTGCCTGGCCAACCCGGAGGAGACGTCGCGGCACAAGGAGAGGAAGAGGCTGAGGGCATCATATGTGTTCCAGGGCAAGAAGGTGTGCCTGGATGCCTTCCTCTACTTGGAGAACTGCACCCACTACCAGCTCAAGGCCATCCGGAAACACGTCATGGTGAACGGCGTCACTCCAAGAGTTCACGGCAACCACGGAAAGAAGCCGCCCAACACCTTCCCCCTGGACACCTACCAGCACGCCGCCGCCTTCCTGCAGAGCTATATTGCCCGCTACTCCCCCAACACCAACACCCCCAAGAAGCCCAACAAGTCTGGCAAGTCTCCGCCCGTGTACCTCCCGGCAGACATAACGCGCAAGAAGATCCACAACGCTTACAAGGAGTACTGTGAGCACTTCGAGCCTGATGTGAAGGTGATGGGCTACTCCTCCTTCAGGCACTTCATGAAGGAGCAGTTTCCCAACGTCAAGTTCTTCCGTATGGATAAGAAGGCTGAGCGGCCCCTCGGCCAGAGTGACGATGATGATGATGATACTGAGGCTGCTGCCGCTGCTGCAGCTGCAGCAGCAGTTGTTGCTCAAAACCCAGCGGCCACCACACAGGAGCAGCAGCAGCAGCAGGCACAAGCACAGCAACAACAGCAGCAAGCACAGCAACAGCAGCAACAAGCACAACAGCAGCAGCAAGCACAACAGCAACAACAACAACAGCAGCAGCAACAGCAGCAACAGAATCAAAGACAAGATCAACAAAGGGTAGAACCTGGTGCCCAGCAGGTGATGCAGCAGCAGCAACAAACAGCGCAGCAACCCCAGCAGGAGCCTCCCAAGGACGCCCGCAACACTCCCCCGGTGACTGCAGCCTCAGTGGCCCCGTCTGCACACCCACCCGGGGCCCCTGTCTCCATGGCCCACGCCCCCATCAGTACTAATTACCCTGCCTACTCTCATGTTCAGTTGCCACTCAACCTACAGACTCAGCAGCCTCTCTACTCTGCCTCCTGCATGCAGCCAGGAATGTTTGCACCCGGCCAAGCCCCCACACAGGTCCGGCCCACGGGCTTCCCCTACACCAGTCTCTAGGCAGCCAGGGCAAGCCAGAGATGTTGTGTGGCTGTGGAGTGCCACTGGCAGCCAGGGGTGTAGCGGTGCTGGCTCTGGGCACCGTTCAGGCATTGGTGCTGATGGCTGTGGCTGTCACCTTGGTGTGGGGTTATCCTGCCACCAGTGGCCTCCTGGGGTATGAGTGGGTAGAGAGGAGGGCATTACAACACACATTGCCACCAAGACGGTACCCTACTCGTGTGGCAGTTGGTGTCACTCCTTATCCTCCATTCATCTACAGTCCTGCTTTGCCAAACCAGTACAGCCTCATGCACAGCTCTCATCTTTTTTTGTACCTTCAGCCAAGTGCCACCCATCATCTCAGTCCTCAATGCCATGCAGATATGCAGCTGCAACACAACACAGACCTACAACAGGTGTTCACCGAGCCGGCCCACATCACACTGCACCAACACACCAGTACCATAACCTTGCAATCAAGACTTCAGGAAAACTAGGTAGTTGAAGCCAGGATGAAGACTACGTGCCTGTACCCCATCTCATCATGCCATCATCCCGGTCCACCTCATCACACCATCACACACCGCCGCCGCCGCCGCCACAGCATGGGTACCCCAGCCGACGTTTTTTTGAGTGCTGGACGTTCGGTTGTCATTGTATACCACAGCGACTCTGTTATGCATGAAGTTCCAAGCCACTGTATAGGCCTTAGCTTTCCCAGTACTTTAGACTTAGGTGATAACATGAACAGATAAGGTTTCTAGGTTATTTTTTGATGACTTTCCATTCCAGGTGGGCATTACTTTTCCATATCCAGTTGCCAATAGTTGCCTCTGAGAGGGAGAATGTTGGTGGCAAGGGGAGAGGCTGGTTCCCATCCACTGAGGACATGGCAGCTCCTCTCCCCTCTCCACTGTGGTCATGGGAGGGGGGAGGGCCTCAGAGAAGCCATAAGGTACTATTTCCCAGTTATGGGGGAGAGGTGGGTAGAGTAGGCAGGGGTTAGTAGGGGAGGGGCAAAAAATGGTGAACTTGTATACGCAGCCAATATAATTTTTATTCTTATTTATTAAAACAAGTGCCAAAACAGGAGAAACAGCTGCAGGCTTCCAGTGGCACTGTCAATGGTTCCTGCAGAATTTTTGCATCTTAAGGTGACCAATAGACAGATGTCAAGTGCATCTGACCAGACACAGCGTAGAGGCAGCAGTGTACACTGTGCTGACTGACTGCCTTTGGTCGTGGCTTGTGCCTGGACGAGCCCTTTGCTAGCACGTCCTTCTTGATGGATATTCTTTTACAAATTGTCTCACCTGCAAGGGTTGATACTTTCAGGTTTTGTTTACTATTTTGAGTCCTCTGTATGTTATCCTATGGTACATTTGTTGCTTGCAGGATTTCTCTAGTTTTTGTACTGATTGATTTGGCACAAAATGGAATCTCTGGTTATGACCTGTTTATCTCTTAATGCAAGGGCAGGAACTGCTGTTCCTCTTTTATGGTGAGAGGCTAAAACTAATCTTATACATTCCATATCATTGTGAATGTGCAATTTTGTGTGTATTTATTCTAGCTTTGGAGGCCAAATTGGTTTCTTTTGCTATGGCGTATTCACTCATTCATGTTGTGCTGACACTTGTGTTTGAGCCACAAGGGCAAGGCGACTGCAATGCAAGGAAAACGTGCTTGGCATTTGTACTGTTCATTTTTTATTATGTAATTTATCATAAGCCTGAGTAAGCATGAACTTGGTCTTGTGTGAGGAATGAATGCACCGTGTTTGTAGACCTTCCTGCGTTACCACACCGGTACTTTCACCTCTGCGTGTCTCTTTTTTTCCCCCTAGTGGTGAGCATCTTCCTCATTATTTACATTTGCATTTTTCCCATCAGCTATTCTCATCCACATCTGTGAGCAAGTGAGTAATGACAAAGAGGAGGAGGAGGAGGAGGTTGTTGTTTGAGGATTGCAGTGGTTGTGTCGCTCAAGGCTGGGCTACTCAGTGCCCCGCTCTGATTGTAGTTGGTCAAAGGGTTGGCCTGGTTTGATATTATCACACATAACTACATCCGGCTGCTCTCTGCATCTACACATTCAAATTCACTGTTTTTTTCTTGACGGTTTTAGATATTTTTTGTTAGTTTGTACTGAGACTTCAGGTGAGGTGATGGAGATTACTGTTCTACATTCTCCTGTCAAATTATTTTATGTTCTCACTGTGGTCACATTTTTATATCAACAGAGCATCTTATGTGGACTTGTCTTCCTCATACTATACTGCTCTCCCTGTGTGTGTGTGTGTGTGTGTGTGTGTGTGTGTGTGTGTGTGTGTGTGTGTGTGTGTGTGTGTGTGTACATCCATGCTCCTAAGGGCAGCATCGTCGTCATCATTCACTACCTCAGGCCTCTCAAGATTAATTCAAGATAGCAAGCTTGGCAAAAACGTGCTATTTATATCACCATTAGTTTTTTGTTATTGAAGGAAAACCTGGTAGCTATTTACTTGGTCACGTGTCTTGTTTGGAACGCTGGCTTGGAATAGGTTATGCTCAATGTCCTATCCTTGTTGGTCTTTTTTTTTTTTTTTTTTTTTTTTTTTTCATATTCTTACAAGTACAATTGATATTTTTTCAGTAACCACACAGTATTTTCATTGACTGTGACTCTGTATACCTGAGCAGAACACTTGGATTGGATGTCAAGTCTGCATTTCATTTCATTTTTATCTTTCCTAATCTGGTCTCGGTATTCTACATAGGGCATTCTGTTTCCTCAACTTATTTCCTCCTGCCTGTCACGTCGTTACATTTACTTTTGATTTCATTTCCCTGTTCCCGAGACTCGCATTACTGCCTGTGACTGTGTGTTGTTACTGTTGGTTTTCAGTCTGACTATTTATATTCTCTCTAGTGCCAACCTGTGCCATGTAATGAATCAGGTTTCTGTTGGCACTCTACTCCAAACAAAAGGAAAAAAATTTGAATCTATACACCAAATATTTTCATAATCTTAAAATTCAGGATCTTGATGGGCATTCATTAGTACTAAGTTATTATTATTATTATTATTATTATTATTATTATTATTATTATTATTATTATTATTATTATTATTATTATGTTGGCCAGGCAGTTACTAGGTATTCGCACCCTATGTCACGTGGTGCATCTACAGTATTGGGGTTATAGGGAGGGGGGGAGTGAGTGTTGGGAGGGCAGGGGGAGGGTTTTGTAATTGGAGGGGAGGGATAGGGAAGGGTGGGCGGGAAGGGGGTAAGGGGTGGGCTGGGTAATGTGTATCCAGGAGGGCACACCCGAGACTTTAAGATAAACATTTTTGTATTATAATGTTAACAAGAAAAAAAACCCTAAAGCTAACAAATGTAATAGAATAAAAAATAAAACTGTGATATTAAGGTACATGTTTGGCTGTTTTATTTGTGTGTGTGTGTGTGTGTGTGTGTAAGTAAAATTTGTATGTATATATGCAGTGTCTGTCTGTGTTTCTCCAATCTCTCTCTCTCTCTCTCTCTCTCTCTCTCTCTCTCTCTCTCTCTCTCTCTCTCTCTCGATCTACATTCTTCCCTTTGTGATTCAAGTGTCTTCCAATTATGTTTCTATGGGAACGTAACTTTTTTTTTCACACTCCTATGTATTGGAGGAGCTTTACTTTCCTTATCTGTGGGCATTTTGGTAAGCGTGTATATCGTTTTCACATGAAGGAAGTTGTATATTTCTCTCACGTTTTCTATGGAGCAGCTGTTTATTTCTAGTCAAAACCTCTTCACTTTCTCAAATCTATTTTAACACAGCCTCTATTCCTGCACGATTCCATTTCTTTATTCATGCGTTATTATTTACTAGTGTTCAATTTAGTTTTTCAGTACGTGTTGTATATTTCTAGTCAAAACATCTCTTCCTCAAGTCTATTTTAACATACATCCTCTATTCCTGCACGATTCTATTTCTTTATTCATACTTTATTATTTACTAGTTCTGTTCAGTCCGCATTTTAAACGCTTTTCTCTCATGACTATTTCGAGGCAACAGGGATGATTAGCGGGGTTTTCAAGAGTGTTTGTGAAGTTGATTATGTAAAATCGTGTCAATCTGCCTCTAGAATCGTAAAAACAATTGAAGAAACTCATGTGAATGTAGATAAAGCCTTTTGAAATAGTGGAGTGTTTGAAAAAACGAGCCTCAGAGCTTGTGTGTGTGTGTGTGGCCAGGTGTATGTATGAATGCAAAAAACTAGTATTCGTGGTGATGCGTGCTGTGATCACCTGTGTGTTGAGGGCAGGTGGCCGCGGGGAAGCAAGCGTGGCGGGGAGAGGAACACGAAAAGCTTGAAATGTTTTGAACTTTTGAATGCGTACACTGCGAGGCTTTTACTGCCAGACTGAACATTAAAAAAAGAAAGAAAATAAAAATACACCCAAACATAAACAATTTTCCACGCAAATCCTGAGAGAGAGAGAGAGAGAGAGAGAAGCATGAATATTCGCCACTTCTCTTCCTTCATTGGTTTACATTACGGAACCGTCTAATGGTGTGTGTGTGTGAGACCTTGAAAAACGTCAGCTGCACGGAGTAATTACCGACACAGTTATTGATCGCGAGTCTGTCTGTGTCTCTGTCTGGCACACCAAAGAGAGAGAGAGAGAGTCTGTATCTGTGTAGGTATATAAAAAGAGAAAGGAGATAAAAGTGTGTGTGTGTGTCAAGACATGCAAACAAAATCATCTTTATTAATGCACATGTTTTATTCCTCCATTTGAAACTGAAGACTTGATTACACATACACGTCAGAGAGAGAGAGAGAGAGAGAGAGAGAGAGAGCTACCGTATCCGCTCTGAGTATACACATAACCGCTCTTTCATGTCTCTATTTCCACCTCTCCTCAATAGATGGCGTAACAATCACATTTCTTCTTCCCTTCTGTTCCCATCCGTTATCCTTCTTGACTCTCCTGATCCTACGAGTGTGCCTGCTGACCTTTTGCCCTCCGGAAATGAGGTCAGCGTGGACTTCACACAGACAGGAGGGAAAGTATTTGCTGTGTCATTTGAGCGTTTTCTTTTTTTTTTTTTTTTCCTCTTTTCCTTCTTTGTCTTGGTAATGTTTGTTGTTGTTGTTGTTGTTGTTGTTGTTGTTATTTTGTTTGTTTTGTTTGTTTTATCGGTTTCTGTCAGTCTTTATTTATTATTTTTGCATTTTTTCGTTTTTTCTAATTTTCTTCCTCGTTCATCTTTATTCATCTATTCTTTCATTTATTTTCTTTATTTGTCTTTCTTTAATTTCTTTCTTTTATTCTTTTACGTTCTTTCATTCTGTTCGTTTCTATTTTTGTCTGTGTCCATGGCCTCTCTCTCTCTCTCTCTCTCTCTCTCTCTCTCTCTCTCTCTCTCTCTCTCTCTCTCTCTCTCTCTCTCTCCATTCAATGTAATTATGTAACGCTACACTTTAAGGTCGAATGTGGCTTACTCATATAAACAATCTCTCTCTCTCTCTCTCTCTCTCTCTCTCTCTCTCTCTCTCTCTCTCTCTCTCTCTCTCTCGGGGTCACCTGCGGCTCGGGTATCGCTCGTGGTCAGCATTTGGTCGCCTCGTCGTCGCCATGATTACGCAACAGGAGGAGGAAGAGGAAGAGGAGGAGGAGGAGGAGGAGGAAGAGAAGGAGGATCAACTTTAGAGCTTCTTAGGTTAGGTTATTTTCAGCTTTCCTGCAGCCTGTGAGGAAACTCGTTATTTGGTCATTATTAGTGTTCGTCTCTCTCTCTCTCTCTCTCTCTCTCTCTCTCTCTCTCTCCTCGGGCTGTCTTTGTCCTGCGTGCGAGTCTCCTGATTGTCTTTTGTTTAACGCATCGCTGATCTTTTTGTCCCCGTTGTTGCTTTTCTGGGTAGCGAAGGTCAGGTAATTGTTTAGGTGAGGATGATAGGTTCAAAATAAGTCGATGTTTTTATTATGTTCACGTCTTCCTGCAGCTTCTCTCTCTCTCTCTCTCTCTCTCTCTCTCTCTCTCTCTCTCTCTCTCTCTCTCTCTCTCTCTCTCTCTCTCTCTCTCTCTCTCTCTCTCTCTCGCTTCTGTTCTTCATTTTGTGGTCTGAGTTCTTAGTCGCTTTAATCTCTTCAGTACCATGACACGTTTCCATATTCATTCTGCCGACTATTTGGTGATTTTATACAGCTTCGGGAAACTTAAGTGAGGGTTGAAATAATGAAGACTCTGGCCATTAATCTTCTCACATCCATAGATCCTTCCTAATGTAAATAAAATCGTCTAATCATACCCAAAGCTCATGATAAAGAATGCGTCCTAATACTGAAGGGGTTAATCTCTTGTCAGGACTTTTCTTTAAATCTCTTACCATCATTTTTTCTATGTAAGAGGGTAAACCTGGCCAAGAGTAACATAAAACGAAAAAAAAAAAAGAAAAGAGCCCATTTAGTAAAATAAAATAGAAAGGAATGAAATGAAACAAAAATAGAAAGGGAATGAAATGAGACGAAAATATTAGGACAAAAGGAAGGAATGAAAGAAAAGGTAAAGAATAAACAGAAAGGAAGGAATGAAAGGAGACAAAAATAGAAAAAAAAACCCTGCAGGACCGAGAGACTTAGCAACCACCCCACCACCCCAAAAAAAAAAAAAAATAATACATGTCTTGAAACCTCCTTAAAACAAAACAAAAAAAAAGTGCCCACTTAGTTGCCAGTCCCTTACAGGTCCAAGAGACTTAGCCACCCCCCTGAAAAAAAGAAAATAAAATACATGTCTTGAAAACTCATTAAAAAAAAAAAAGGCCCACTTAGTTGCCAACCCCTTGCAGGTCCGAGAGACTTAGCCCCCCTCCAGAAAAAAGAAAAAGGATACATGTTTTGAAACCCTATCCCCCCCGCTCAGGTTATCGGAAGTTAAAAGATACGTCTTGAAACCTCCTTAAAATAAAAAAAAATTGTCCACTTAGTTGCCAGCCCCCTTGCAGGTCCGAAAGACTTAGCCCCCCTTCCCGAAAAAAAAAAAAAAAAAAAGGGATACATGTCTTGAAACCAGCCCCTCCCTCAGGTCATAGGAAGTTGGAAATACAGAAGCAGGTAGGAAGTTCCAGAGTTTACCGGGGAAAGTTATGAATGATTGAGAGTTCTGGTTAACTCTTGCATTAGGGAGTTAGTCTATTTTTAAACGACCACAGAGATGATTAGTCATGCTCTTAAGACTGTTTTTCTTACTAATGACGCGGAATATTCATTAAAACCCTCACCACAAATATGAAAACACACAAGTAATCACCACCAGCGTCTGTTAAAAAGGGAGTGGTATTTTTTGTAAGCATTTGAGCGTCTTATCTCTGCTCAGTTAAGGAAAGTTGTTAGAGTTTTGAAAAGCGTCTTCGTGATTGCAAAGATAGCTTGATGAGGATTCTGGCTCGCTAATGAGGTAAAGATTACGGGAACCTTACTGATTATGTCCGGGAGCTTGGTAAATAGTCCTTATGTGAGTCCAGAATGTCTCAAGAATAGGGAAAGTTAGTGTTTATAATAGTAATGATAATAATCTTGGAAAATAGTCCTTATGTAACCCCAGAGTCTAGAGAATAAGAATGATAATAATCTTGAAATAATAATAGTAAGAAGAAGAACAAGAACAAAAAGAACAACCAGAACAAGAAGACCAAGAACAAGAACAAGAACAAGAATATTGGAATAAGAATAATAATAATCTTGAAAAATCGTCGTTATGTGAGGCCAGAGTGTCTAAGGAATAGGGAGAGTGAGTGAGTGAGTGAGTAGGTCTCGTGTGTCAGACGTGAGACGAGAGGATGGAATTCGATGACTGGCGTTGTTTTTGTCATCATTTTCTTGGACATTGTTGTACTTGTAGTTCTTCGTATTGTTGTGAGTAATAGTGAGAGGAAGTGCAGTGTGTCAAAACGTTTGGTGATTCTTGTTATTAACCCCTTCAATACTGGGACACATTTTTACTTTGAGATTTCTGTACGATTAGATCATTTTATTGACAATAGGAAGGGTCTATGGAGGTCAGAAGATTAATGGCCACAGTCTTGACTATTTTTATCCCTGACGTAAGTTTCTGAAGTTGTATAAACTCACCAGATAGTAAGCAGAATGAATATGGAAACGCGTCGTGGTACTGAAGGGGTTTAATGGGGCGTGTGGAGAAGCTTGCGCAGTATTGAAGAGATGGGAGGACATAAATAGATAAACCAATAGATTACTGGGTTATAAAGAAGTTAGGTGTTTGAGTTGTGAAAATAATGGTGATAATGATAGTGATAATGTTTTGGTAATAATATTGACATGCTTTATTGTATTCACTATTAAAAATTCCAGAAAATGTGAGAAGGAAACAGAAATACGAGCAGACCTGGATGTTAGTGAGGAGAAAAATATGTTCTTAGGAATCAAAGAGGAAGGAAATTAATGTAATGAGACGAAAGAATAAAAAAAAAAAAGATAACCACGATAAAAAATAATGAGAAAAGAGCAATAACTTCAAAATTACACAGCACATGAATAGAAAGAAAAAGATATGAAAGGCGTAAAAAAATATGCTTCGAGGAATCAAAAAAGGAAGGAAAGTAATGTATTGAGACAAAGGAACAGAAAAAAAAGATAACCACGATGAAAGATGAAAAAAAAAACTTCAAAATTACACAGCGCATCACGAATAGAAAGAAAACAAAATAGTATATGAAAGGAGTGGAAAAAAAGATATACATTGCGCATCCCGAGACCTAACAAAGAAAAATACCACATGAAAGGGGTAAAAATGATACACCTACATACATTTACTAAAAAAAAAAAAAAAAGGAAAAAAAGAGAATAAAAACATAGCCATCCAGACACCACTAAAAAACAGATAAGGATAATGAAGATAAAACTATACGAAAAGAAAACGAAAGGGAAAAAAAAACTATGAGGAAAGATTATGAAGAAAGAAAGAAAAGAAATTGAAAGAAAAAGTATATGAAATTATTCTTGGTCTCACAAAGTCACGTCTTCTCGTCTAAAGAACACTTTGAATATGTCTGCCTGCGTGGTGGGAGGAAGGGGGAGGTGAAAGGAGGGGGGGGAGTAGTGGAGAGGGAAAAGTCAGATTAAAAAAAAAAAAAAAAAAAAACTGCTTGGAGGAGGAAGAGGTTAATAAAGAGGAAGTGAAGGAAAGATGAAAGTAAGAAAAGATTGATGGAAATAACTTTAGAGGTGAGGAAAGAGGACGAAGGTAGGAGGAAAAGAGGAAACATTGGGAGAGGAAACTAGAAAGAGAGCGTAACTATGAGGAAGGCAAGGATTAGGAAAGAGGGGGAGGGGAAATAGGAAAGGAGAGAAAATGAGGAAGAGGGAAAACATTGCAGAAAAGATGGGAGAGGATTATGAAACAGAGAAAGGAGGGAAATAGGAAAAAATGAGGGAAGAAGAGGGAGAAGGGAGAAAATAAAATAAAAGATGAAAATTATGAAAGAGAGGGGAAAGAGGAATATTAGAAAAGAGAGGAAACAGGGAATAAGAAGGATGAAAATGAAGAATCAGAGAAGGAGATAAACCAAAAAACAATAACAATGATAAATAAATAAATGAAAAAAGAAGAAAACCACAAAAGAGACAAAAGGGGGAAAATGAGGAAACAAGAGCGAATGAGAGGAAAGAGGGGAGTGATAAAAATTAGAAAACAGGTAACTAGGAAAGAATACGAGGAAAAACAAAAAAAAATGAGTAAGAGAGGAAATAGAGTAGTGTGATTGAGGAAAAGGAAGGGAAAAGGTAAGGAAACAAGGGGAGAAAGTGAGGGGAGAGGAGGAAAAAGGAAGTGAAAGGCGTGTTAGGAGGAAAAACAGAAAAATAATGAGTAAAGGAGGAAAAATGTTAATATAAGTGAGAAAAGAGGAGGAAAAGAGTAAGAAAAAGAAGGGGAGAAGGTGAGGGGAGAGGAGGAAATGGAAGTGAGAGGTGTGTTAGGAGGAAAATCAGAAAAATAATGAGTAAAGGAGGAAAAGAGTAATATGAGAGAGAGAGAGAGAAGAGGAGAAGGGTAATGAAACAAGGGGAGAAGGTGAGGGGAGAGGCGTGTTTGGAACGAGGGGAGTCTCATTAGAGGTTCCAGGCAGAAGAGAAAGAAGTGGTTGTCTTGTCCTGTCTGTCTGTCTGTCCGTCTGTCTGTCTGTCTCTCTCTCTCTCTCTCTATCTGTCTGTATGTCTGTCTATCTGTCTGTTTGTCTGTCTGTCTGTCTGTCTCTCTCTCTATCTGTCTGTCTGTAAGTCTATCTGTCTGTTTGTCTATCTGTCTATCTCTCTCTCTATCTCTCTATCTGTATGTCTGTCTGTTTGTCTGTCTGTCTGTCTGTCTGTTTCTGTCTGTCTATCTATCTGTCTGTTTGTCTATCTGTCTATTTGTCTATCTATCTGTTTGTCTGTTTGTCTGTCTGTCTGTCTGTATGTATGTCTGTCTATCTGTCTGTTCCCCTTGTACGCAAACTAACACATGCACGCACTCACGCACACACGCACGCACGCACGCAAATATTCTTGGTCTCTCACGCACATATCGTTCA
>NC_059278.1:1599643-1604643 GCF_017591435.1 Portunus trituberculatus
ATGGTGATTAAATCTCCGTCGCGTAATGGTGATGGCACAATTTGTCTTACTTTTGCAATTGTGGTGGTGATGGGTGGGTGGTGGTGGTGTTATGGCTGACTGGCGTGGTGATGGTGATGATGATGATGATGGTGAGTGTGAGGAGTGGATGTGATGGTGTTGAGTGGTGATATGGGTGAGCGTGGTGGTGAGGAGTTCTGAAGTGGTTGTGAGTGTGATGGTGATGGTAGTGGTGATGGTGGTGATTGTGATGGAGGTGGTGATGGTGATTGTGGTGATGGTGGTGGTGGTAGTGCTGGTGTTAGTGGCCTATAAATGGATGAGTTACGCCTGGTGAACTGAAACGACTCGAAATGAAAAAAAAAAAAAAAAACGAAAAAAATATATAAAAAAACGAATAAAACAACATTCCAAAGATACGAAACGGGAATGAATGAGAGAAAAGAAAACGAAAATAGACAAAGAATAGACAAAGAAAAGAAAAAAAAAACTCATTCAATCACCAAGGGAAAAGAAAAGAAAAAAAAAAAAAAAAACGGAGGAAACTCAGAAATTGGAAAGGGGAGGAAGAGCAAACATGAAGCTTTCGAGAAAATAGCGGCCGTGTTTACCAAAGTGGAAAAAGCTAAACAGTTGAGATCGATAAGAACAAGACACGTCGATATTCAGTTACGTGACGGTGCTAAATGCCTTGTACACCTGACTACCTGTGTGTGTGTGTGTGTGTGTGTGTGTGTGTGTGTGTGTGTGTGTGTGTGTGTGTGTAATAACAATGATAATAATAATGATAATAATAATATGCGGTTTATTAGGAATTGCAACACATACATACTGAAAATATGGGATGGGGGAAGCTTGTGTGTGTGTGTGTGTGTGTGTGTGTGTGTGTGTGTGTGTGTGTGTGTGTGTGTGTGTGTGTGCAAAATTGTTTTAGCGTCGATATAAAAATGTTTACAATATTCACCTTAACGAAATTAATCCCAAACGAGTCTTTTCTTTGAACAAAAAAAATTAAAAAAAAGAAAAAAGTTACCAAGTTTGATTTTTACTGTGTTTTTCTTCTTTTTTCATTTTTATATCACGAGTTTATGTCATCCCAGAATATACCGAGAGAGAGAGAGAGAGAGGATAAAGGAACCTCACCTTATCATAATCGTTGGCAAACTTTACCTTGGATAAAAAAAAAAAAAACTATAATTTCATCGTTTTTACTGCTATATTATTTTTAGACACAGGTTAATTTCTTGAAAGTCTCAAAAAAACACAAACTTTAACACAGCACCACCATATAAAAAGAAACCAATAACGCAGAAGAAAAAATGCGAAAAAACCTTCATTTCACACAATATTCCTAGAACTGCACAATATATACTAAAATAATGAATAACTACAACATTTTCGAACATTAAAAAAAAGAGCATTGCATTTCAGAGTTTACACAGGTATGGCATTTAGGTTTATGATGGCGTGGCGTGGTCTGTATGTGTGTGTGTGTGTGTGTGTGTGTGTGTGTGTGTGTGTGTGGTATCGTACACTGCTGGTTGTTATTGTACCCTTGGCAGTTATGCTGTACGGTTCCTGTTTCCTGTTAAGCCGCGAGGGAGATCATTCTGTTGACTTGTGCTTAGTGTACCGCTGCGAGAGAGAGAGAGAGAGAGAGAGAGAGAGAGAGAGTCGATCAGTGTCCTTACCAGATGCTTCTATTGTGTAATGTGCATTGTCTGTAGTCTCCGTGATCCTCTTTAATTAATGCTCGCCTTAACACACACACACACACACACACACACACACACACACACACACACACACACACACTACCGCATATTTATTAACTAGTCCTCCCTATAAAAAATAAATAAATAAAACAAGTTGTATAGAAAATGAACACCGAATCGTATCGTGGGAAAAAAAGTAAAAATAAATAAATAAAAAAAAATAAATAAAGTGGGAGGTGAGAGGAAAAAAAAATAGAAAACGTGAGGTGGTTGGGGAGGGAGGGTGTGGGTGTGATAGGTGAGGGATGAGGGAATGGGGGAGGGGAGGAGTACGAGAGATTTAGCGGCATTTCAACAAGTTTACGAGTAGTATTCATAATAGGATTCTGCTTTTTTTTTTTTAAACGGACTGTGGAACGCTCGTTTAAACCACGGCCGAACTGGTAATGTGTGAGAGAGAGAGAGAGAGAGAGAGAGAGAGAGAGAGAGAGAGAGGTGCAGTAGTATTTCCTTTAGGAGAGAAAGAGAAAAAGGACGCTATTTAAGGGATGAAGGAAGGTGCTGACGAGAGAGAGAGAGAGAGAGAGAGAGAGAGAGAGAGAGAGAGAGAGAGAGAGAGAGAGAGAAAAACTCCCAGCGTAGACCACACTATCTTTACTACAACAGAAAACGGGGTATGGGGTTGTTTTCCCAGTCAGGAGCGGGGCGTAATGGCAAGGGAGGAAGGAACATTAATGGTAACAGGATCAAGGGGGAGCCGGGGAGCCGCAAGGGAGGAAGGGAGAAGCAACAGGGGAGAAGGAAACAGGGGATCGAGACAGGCGGCAGGGTCAGGTTTAAAGGGACTGGGGGAATGACACGATAAGGGAAATAACGTTAATGGAAAGTTTTAAGGGAAAGATGAAATTGACAAAGGAAAAGGGAGAATGAAAAATAGGGTGAGATTACAAATGAGAGGGGGAAGGTTTGAAGAGGCAGGGTATAATGACAAGGGGAAATTTATAAGGGACAAAGGATAGTGATAGGGTGCGACAGGGATGCCAAGGGATGTTTAGGGGAATGAATAGTGACAGGGTGATATTTTGAAGATGGTGACAAGACGAGTGTTCAATGACAAGATAGTGACAGAGTGAAGCTTTAAAGAAAATGGAACAGCTAGGTAGATTTTGATAAACAGGGAATGAGAGAGAGAGAGAGAGAAAAAAAAAAAGGCACTGGTGATGTTTTACGGGAAAGATGGTGACAGGGCGAGCGTGTAAGGGACGGGATAGTGACAGAGTGAAGTCAAAACGAGAAAAAAAAAATAGGACCAGGTAGCTTTTGATAAACAGAATTACAAGAAAAAAATCTAATTAGGTTAGGTTAGGTTAGGTTAGACCCTTATATATAAACACTGCTCTCTCACCAATACAATTTCCAAAGCTACAGAGATGATTAGCCAGTTTCTATAGAGTGTTTCTCCTGTTAATGATGCGGAAATCGTGCTAATTAGTCACCAATGCCATAAAAATATACTTTCAAGATCCCCGTAGCCTCAATTAGTCTTTTGAAGGTGGTGGAGGTGAGCCAGAGTTTCGGAAACCATGTTAATCTGTCACTAGCACCGTAGAAATACACTTTTTAAATACGTATAGTTTTGATTTGAGTCTTTTGAAGGTAGGGGAGCTAGAAAGTCGGAAACAGCGCTAATGTATCACGACCACTATATAGATACACTCTTAGATTCCCTGTAGCTTCAACTAGAGTGAAGGAGAAAGTCGGAAACCATGCTAATCTGTCGCTAGCACCATAGAAATACACTTTTAAGGTCCCCATAGCTTCAATTAGTCTTTTGAAGGGAGTGGAGGTGAGCCAGAAAGTTGAAAACCATGCTAAAATAATGAAAACTCTGGACATTAATCTTCTGATCTCCATAGACCCTTCTTAATGTAAATAAAACAGTCTAATCATACCCAAAACTCGTGATAAGAATGCGTCTCTGTTTTGAAGGGGTTACAATTCGTGTAGCTTCATTTAGAGTCTTGGAAGTTAGCCTTTGAAGTTAGTAGAGGTGAGCCAGAAAGTCGAAAACACTGCTAATGTATCATTGTAGTCTGTCCACTCTTAAATGGCTCCTGGATTTCAAACATGTAGCAGCTTATTGATAGCGTCATTGATTTGATGTGAACAATACTCGTTTTCTGTTGATCAACGCACTTATTACAAGAACAGCTCACGGTTTTCCTCAAGATTTGACAACCACGCATTCCCTGGGACACCATTCAGACCCAGGAACAGGAACCGCTTTAGAGTAGACAGACTAGCACCATAGAGATACGCTTTTAAGATCCCCGCAGCTTCAGTTGGAGTATTTTGAAGATTGTGGAGGTGAACGTGAGTGTTTTAGAATAAGGTCCATAAGTCTAGGAAGGGGAGAGGGAGTGTGACATCTGGCGTAGCGTGATTTCTGAAGGGGATAGATTACCCTCATGAGAATGCAGCGGAAATGAACGTGAAATTGGAGGGTTAAAAAGAGAGAGAGAGAGAGAGAGAGAGAGAGAGAGAGAGAGAGAGAGAGAGAGAGCAGTGTAGATGAAGCTTATGTAACATGTGTTTTCTATTTGTCTGACTCTCTTTCATGTTTCCACGCGTTCTCTTTTTTTTCCTTTCTCTCTTACTTTTTATTTTCTCTAGCTCTCTCTTTTTCTTTCTTCCCTCCTTTCTATGTGTATCTATCTATCTATCTATCTATCTATCAAGCCAACTATCTATCTATCTATCTATCTTTCTTTCTTTCTCTCTATCTATCTATCTATCTATCTATCTATCTATCTATCTAATGAACTAACTGTCAATTTCCCTCTATTTATCTATCTATCCATCCATCTATCTCTATCTATCTATCCATCTATCTCTATCTACCTGCCCCTTCATCTACCTATCTATCTATCTATCTATCTATTATTCTTTCCCTCTCTGCGTACCCATTTCTTTTTTTATCGTTTGGTCCAGTGATTGTAACAGGAGAAATCTTGGCTTTTCGTGTTCATGATTCATTTAACTTCCCTTTTTTATCACCGTGAATATAAACGTAGAACTGTATAAAAGGTGTTAAAAAAAGGAGTGTATGCCATTTTCTGTTGCTATATAGTGCAGCTTTTTAACTTGACTCAGATGAAAAATTGAAAAGAAAGGAAAGAAAAACGAAGACTTTTAATATCAAAATAGAAATTGACACACGTGACTTTAAAGATTAAATAGTGCTAACGAAAGATCTTCTACTCAGAATAAAGACAGACAGACAGA